>NC_034177.2:32676015-32976015 GCF_002021735.2 Oncorhynchus kisutch | reverse complement strand
GTTATGCAGAGGAATTTAGGTGCATAACAGCAGAACACAGTTTTCCCACTGACAGCAGTCTACGAAGTCTGCATCTTATCGTTGACAGTGACGGGCTGCTCAGAGTTGGAGACCAAATCAAGCAATCTAAATTAGGAACAAACCATGTCAACACCATCATCAATCCAGTTCATCACCACCTGGCAACCTTACTTGTGTGTCACCGCCATGAAACATCAAGGGAGACATTTCACAGAGGATGCCATGCGAGCAGATGGACTCTGGTTGGCTGGAGCTAAGAGATGTATCAGGAGTGCACTCTTCAAGTGTGTCGTGTTCAAGAAGCTCCACGGGAAGACGGAACACCAGCAGATGACAGAACTGCCAGCTGAGCGGCTAAAGGTAGCACCACCTTTCACCTACGTCGGTGTGGACGTTTTTGGACCATGGGAGGTGGTCTCACGCCGCACCAGAGGAGGACATGCCAATAGCAAATGGTGGGTGGCGATGTTCTTGTGCTTATGCACAAGAGCTGTATACAAAGAAGTAATTGAATCACTAAGTGCTTCCAGCTTCATACATTTCCTGAGAAGATTATTCTCAATCAGAGGTATAGCAAAGCAGATACGTTCAGATTGCGGTACAAACTTTGTTGGTGCTTACTGAGGATGATGGATCAAGCTCCAGTTCAGAGAGCATGGAGAGGTATCTCCAAGAACAGAAATGTACCTGGGTGTTCAACCCTCCTCACTCATCCCATATGGGTGGTGCATGGGAGCAGATGATTGGTATTGCACGTCACATCCTCGACTGCATGATCCTCTAAAGTGGAACTTCACGCCTTACACACAAAGTCCTGACAACACTGATGGCTGAGGTCACTGCTGTCACGAATGCCAGGCTTTCATCCAAGTATCTTCAGACCCGGAATCACCCCTCATCCCAGCTATGCTCTTGACACAGAAGACTGGTGTCCCCCCTCCTCCACCAGGCATGTTCTGGGAAGTAGAACTCTACAAGCAAGAGTGGAAGCAGGTACAAAGTCTTGCTGACACCTTTTGGAAACGGTGGTGGCAGGACAAGAGCACAGATCTTAAAGAAGGGGAAGTTGTCTTAATGAAGGACAGTCAGCTTAAAATAAATAAATGGCCTATGGCCATCGTTGTGAACACCCTTAACAGCTGGGATGGGATGGTGAGGAAAGTCAATGTGAGAATTGTCAAGGAGGGAACTCTGAAGGTCTTCTCCCGGCCTACCTCTGAAGTGGTTATCCTTCTTTCTTCAGAAGACCCCAGTGGTCAGAGTTAGGTTTATGTGGGATCGTTAAAGACCCCAGGCGTGGAGTGTTCTGGACCTGTTAGTTGTTTAGCACCCCCTTGTGGTAGTTTAAAAGTACTTTGCATAAGCTTCAATGCTATTTCTCCCTAGGGACACGTAGCTGAGCAATATCAAGCATACAGTTGCATTCTAGTAACTTTATTTTATACTTCGCTCTCGAGTGAATACTCTTATTCCTTATTTCATACATTTAGTACAGTTATTGTGGAAGACATTCTGTGCTCTATATTACTGTAACTGAAAACATGTACTTTTGTGTTTGTTGCAGTTTCACACTGTGATTCAAGAAACTTCCAAAACAGCACCCTGCTTCTCACAGAGTTATTTGAATGAGTGTTTAGCTAACTGGATAGCTGAATAAGGGCTACTGTACTTTTAGCGAGTCGAGTATGACCATAAAACAACTGTCACAAAACTGTCCCAGGCACGAGGTTCCCATCTGAGTGTGAGAAAAGCACAACCCTACATAATATGAATCCCACAGAGTCCCTCACAGCTCCTCCTTTTTGATACTATCCAATGGGACATACAGTAGCTTCTTTCTCATCTCTATCCCATGGTTTATAGCTTCTATCCAATGGGACAGAGCCTCACCTCACTGTCCAATGTGTCAGAGCTAGTTTGTTTATGTGTAGTGGGCTATCATTACCAGAGTCCTACAGATGTGGGATCTTCATTTGACCAATATTGTTACAGCAAAATAATTCACAGTTGTGGAAAAAGTAGCCAATTGTCATACTTGAGTAAAAGTAAAGATAACTTAATATACATTTACTCAAGTAAAAGTTACCCAGTAAAATACTACTTCAGTAAAAGTCTAAAAGTTTTTGGTCTTAAATATACAGTACCAGTCAAAATTTTGGAAACATCTACTCATTCCAGGGTTTTTCTTTATTTGTACTATTTTCTACATTATAGAATAATAGTGAAGACATCAAAACTATGAAATAACACATATGGTATCATGGAGTAACCAAACAAGTGTTAAACAAATCAAAATAGATTCTTCAAATTAGCCACCCTTTGCCTTGACAGCTTTGCACACTCTACAGCACTCATTGAGCTATGATTGTCTGAGACCTGAAGACTTGTATCATCTCCTGGAGCTATGTTACAATAGGCTCTCACCTTGAGGTTCAGTGTTCTGTTTGCCACAGCGGGGGATGTTAGTGCAGAACGCTGTGCGAACGTTAGGGTCTGAAGTGAAGCACCATGGGAGGTCACGTCCATCTGGGTTCCTGCAGTTGTTCTCCGTCAGGTCTCTGAAACACACACACACACAAAGATAGATTCACACAAAGACAAACATATTGTGTGTAGGGCTGTCGATACAAGTGCGGTTCACTCACTTGCAGCGGTAGTTCTGGGGAACGTATGAGTGGTTGTGGGGGTACTGTGAGTCCCAGCGTTGACAGATCACCCCACTGGGTGTTACTGCTACTGACCCTCTGTAGCCCTCACCTTGACCCCAGAAACACATAGTAGTCACTTCCAACTCTACCACACTGTCTGTGGCTGAGAAAGGGAGAGAGAGAAAGAGACAGAGACAGATTAAACATAGCCATATCACCTATACCCTCTGTTATACTGAAATAGTTTCTCCTTGAGGCCAACGTGCCACTCGGAGACTGTAACAAGGACAAGGCTGACTTGGACTTAACTGCTCTATACAATACATTGTACTCAATTAGCTGATGAATTAAGTTGCAATAAGAAGGACATAATTCTGACTCAATTTTCCCAGAAATATACGGTAGCATATTAGCTGTCCAGAATCGAAACTGACAGTTTTCTGTGGATCTGTCTGAAAATAGACTGCTACTAGTAAGGATAATAAAGACAGGTACAGGGAGTAGAACAGGCCAAAACAATATAACTCTTTGTTTCCATGTCTTTCTTTCTGCCTTGGTTTCAATAACACCACTTTTAAGGGTTAGACCATAAAACTAGACTGGGTTGACTTCCAAGGCCTGTATCAGATACTACAATGAGACAAAGAAAGAGTCCAACTGAAAAGACACCATCTTGTAAAGACCGACTTCCATAGCTCCTGATTACTCAAACAGAGCAGTGAAGAGCCAGACAGAGAAAAACAAAACACACTTGCAGCGTTTAAGTGCTGTTCTCTGTCAACCTTCTATAGATAGACTCTCTTCACTTCAGCCCTCAACAAGCAGAAATATGATGACTATAGAGATGTATTTCTCTCTCTTCCTCTCTTGTATAAACAGGTACACACCCCCCCTCATCTTGTATATAACTGGAGCATAATATGTGACTTCTGTGTGTCTGATATGAGGTTTATATAGCAGAGTACCTGAGCTTTCTAAAGTGTGTGTGCACATACGTTTGTGTTTGTGTACGCATGTACTGTATGTGTGTGTCTTTGTGTGTGCATGCATGTGTGTGTGCTTGTGCGTGTGTGTGTGAAAAGTACTAGAATTACAGGACAGTTGCAAGGGCCTGTTTAGAACAATAAACAGTGAATGAAGCAGGACACCAGAGTAAAATGAGAGGGTGTGTGTTCCTTCAAACAGCATTCCTCACCCATAGCCAATCAGAGAGAGGAGGGGGCGGAATGACAGGTAAAGGACGCTGTACATTTGGAGTAGTTACTCACACCACACACAGACACACATGCATGCACACACAGACACTCACAGCAGGCTGTGATGTTGCAGTACTCCCAGAGTGTGTGTGGGTCCGTGGTGAAACACCACGGTCGTTGACGTCCATCTGGGTTCCTACAGTAGTTATCAACCAGGCCTTTATCAGGATACCTGCAACACAACATACAGAGGGAAGAGTAGGATATCAACAAGTCATTGGGACAGATAGAGATACACATGAGCAATGAGGTTAACTGGTTAACTGATTTGTTCACAGGCAGAAAGACAGATCTTTACCTTGTCAGCTCCGGGATTCAATCCAGCAACCTTTCAGTTACTGGCCCAATGCTCTAACTACTAGGCTACCTGCCGCCCTAGTCCACAGAAGAAGAAGAAAAAGACTGAAGGAAGAAAGATTACTAGAAACTAACTAGGTTTCCCTTTAATTTGTGGATTAATTGTCTGAGTAGAGAACACGCAATTTTATATGACTCAAAATGGGTCCAAATTCTACAAAGACCCAGAAAAAAAGGACCTTGTGCATGTCAGGTAAAATGTGACTCATTTCAGGAAACTAGGCATAGTTCTCTGGTCACTACTTCACAGCAGAGCCATTAGAACGTAAACTTTTTTTTAAATCATTTGTTTTTTGGCAGAAACTACTTCTGGAACAGGCAAACCTTCCCGTGGCTTAATATCTGTAAATATGAGTAAAATTGTTAAATTAAATGCCTAGTTGGTTTAGCCACAGAAAAAGACAGCAATGATTGGCTGAGATAATGAGTGGGCTGGACATGACGAGAGATGAGTTTGGATTGGTCTGCCATATACTGTAGCACGCTTCTGTCTATTTGAGCTGGTCAGTTTGCATAGATAATCCTGTCTAACGTAGCTTTTAGAACTGCGTAAGTGTTGCTCTCCACTTTCTGGAGGACCGAGTTTTGAAATCAGTGGAATTAGAGTATGATAGCTAAGGAGATGAAGAAAACACCCGTCTATGGATTACATCTTCAAACAAAGGGCAACATTGGCATCTGTGACAGGGATGATGTATACGATAGTCTAGCAAGCTACATTTTTAGATAATACACATTTCTAATTTTGGCAGAAAATTGTTTTTATTTTTAATTGTTAAAAGTATACTGTTAGCTAGCTAGCTAACGTTAGCTGGCTGGCTCACCAGCTAACATTACGTGCATGATCTTATTATTCGTAACTGTTGATAGACATAGCTGGTAAAGTCGCTTTGGCTATCTTCTCCAATTTCAGTGCACTCTGATTGTGCCAGAGTGCAGAATAACTGACAAATTAATGAACGCTCAACACCCTTTGAATATGGCCGGTGTCAGTAAATGTTGTGGAAAAAGTGTTAATTGTTGCAAGGAGCGCAGCTGCAGTCACCAACGCTCTGGATAACATAAAAAAATAGCCTAACCAGCTCTGCTAGGGTGAGTATAATGGTCAATGAGCTCTCATTTGTGTCTGGAAAAAGCTAGCTGGCTTAGGTGCTTGACTGCTGTTGTTAGGACAGAACACTTGGATCAACCCTTAAAGAGATGGGTGGGGCTAAAGCTTAAGAGGGTGTAAAAAAATGCTGAATGGGTGTAGACAACTATGAGGTCTCCAGTGCATACCAAAACATTCATAGACCATTTTCTCAAAACTGAGGTTACAAGGATCTGACCATTTTAAAAAAAGCCTAAAATTACATACCCAAATCTAACTGCCTGTTGCTCAGGACCTGAAGGACATAATATAATATTGCAGTTTAGGCCCAATGTAGATGTTGGTCACTAGATGGCAGCAGTGTGTGTGCAAAGTTTGATCCAGTGGAGCATTGCAATACTGCACACTATTTTGTATCAAGTCTGCCCAAATGTGCCGAATTGGTCAATTTATACATTTTCAAGTTAATAACTACAGAGAACATACAAAAATCATATGGTAATAAAACATGTAAGTTTACACACTCCCAGGAATGTCTTACATTATGGATCATTAGTGTAAGCTTGGATCAAGCTTACACTAACTTTCACAAATCTAGATGGCGGGGTGGATGTGGAGCCAAAGACAGCAGGTATTCAAACTGTAGAACCCAGTTCCTACATTTGAATATAAAAATGTATTTTATCAAACAAAACTATGCTACATTTTATCGATGGGAGCCTCAGGATGACAAATCAGAGCAAGATTACTGAATGTAAGTACATTATATACCTTCAGAGGCGAATGTATCAAACCAGTTGCCGTGATAAAAGTTATTTGTTGTTGTGCGCTCTCCTCAAACAATAGCATGGTATTTTTTCACTGTAATAGCTACTGTAAATTGGACACTGCAGTTAGATTAACAAGAATTTAAGCGTTCTGCCCATATAAGACATGTCTATGTCCTGGAAAGTTTGCTGTTACTTACAAAATCATGCTAATCACATTAGTGCACTTTAGCTCAACAGTCCTGGTATAGGGACACAAATCCCGTAGAGGTTATCAACTTTCAAAGCAGAATTACTTTCACATTGGTCCTCAAATGCAGTGTATGATATACCATTTTGTAGCTCTGTGTCTCTGCTTTTATCAAATGTAAAAAACACTATTCATATTTTTGCCTCATATGACCAAATCAAGGCCGTCGGTCACAAATAACAACCCAATGTTTATATCCCAGGGCAAATTAGCTAGAATCAGCAAGCTGGCTAGCTAAATGTCCATGATGGTTTTATGTGTTTCGACCTGTCCCCAAATTAATATAGTTGGTTCAGAGTTCGTTTTGATATTTCAACCTGTGTGTCCTGATCGTGTCTAGTGTGAATGAACAAAATCAATATGTGCGTGTTAGCGCACGCAGACGCACGTGCGTGCCCGGTCTAGTCAGCAGAGCTTTCGAAACCTGGTGCAACATTTGCCCATTATTCTTTAAAGAAATCTTCAAGCTCTATCAAATTTGTTGTTGATTATTGCTAGACAACTCTTTTCAGGTCTTGCCATAGAAAAAATGAATTCAAAAAACTTTAAAAAGAGCAAGGTATTGTGTTTCATTTGAAAACAGCATAAACATTTTTAAAAGCAGAATATTTCAGATCATCAAAAGTATTAATGAACAAAAACAAATGTAACATGCAACAGTTTTTATTACTGATTTACAGTTCATATAAGGAAATCAGCCAATTGAAAAACATTATAAGGCCCTAATTTATGGATTTCACATGACTAGGAATACAGATATGCATCGATTGGTCACAGATACCAAGAGCTAGGGTCGTGTATCAGAAAACCAGTCAGTATCTGGTGTGACCACCATTTACCTAATGCAGCGCGACATCTCCTTTGCATCGAGTTAATCAGGCTGTTGATTGAGGCCTGTGGAATGTTGTCCCACTCCTCTTCAATGGCTGTGCGAAGTTACTGGATATTGGCGGGAACTGGAACACGTTCTCATACACGTCGATTCAGAGCATCCCTAACATGCTCAATGGTGACATGTCTGGTGAGTATGCAGGCCATGGAAGAACTGGTACATTTTAAGCTTCCAGGAATTATTTCCAGATACTTGTGACATGGGGCCGTGCATTATCATGCTAAAACATGAGGTGATGGCGGCGGATGAATGACACGATAATGGGCCTCAGGATTTCATCATGGTATCTCTGTGCATTTAAATTGCTATAGATGAAAATGCAATTGTGTTCGTTGTCCGTAGCTTATGCCTGCCTGCCCATACCATAACCACACCGCCACCATGGGGCACTGTGGTCACAATGTGGACATCAGCAAACTGTTCGCCCACATGACTCCATACACGTGGTCTGCGGTTGTGAGGCCGGTTGGACGTACTACCAAATTCTCTAAAATGCAGTAATCATGCCAATTGCATGCTCCCTCAAAACTTGAGACATCTGTGGCATTGTGTTGTGTGACAAAACAGTACATTTTAGCATGGCCTTTTATCCTCCCCAGCACAATGTATACCTGTGTAATGATTATGCCCTTGATATGCCACACATATCAGGTAGATGGCAAAGGATCAATGCTCACTAAAAGGGATGAAAACAAATTTGTGCACAACGTTTGAGAGAAATAATCTTTTTGTGCATATTGAACATTGAGTTGGGTTACCTGAATGGTTCTAGGCAACTGGTTCCCAGACAAAAATGTTAGCAGAAGTGATGACTTTTTATAGTGCAGGTGTTCTCCATCTCATTCCTCCTGGTGATAGATTTAATATTCACCACTGCATCCCGTATCAAAAGGTTGGCTGGCCCTCATTAAAGTCCCTTAGATAAATGCATTACTCCATTTGTAATGGCCCTACTACACAAGCTTCCAACTTCCCTAACTTCATTGCTAACATATAAAAGAATGAGATAACCAACCCTGTGAACGGGTTTGGTAACTATTCAGATTCCTTGAGTCTCCATGGAATTTGGGAAATCAGCTTTTAGTTTTCATGCGCCACATTTTTGGAATCACTTATACAATTAATTACATTTGGATTCCCTGGTGCCACTAGGGCATTTTAAAACCCTGATGATAAATGAGTTCACCGAGGTGTGCATTTGTTTTGAAACATTGATGTAATAACTTGTTTATGATGGCTGTGATGTTGGTGATGTTCTGGTGTAGTGTGCTTGTTCTTTTACTTTATGGTCTCAGGGCACCATTGGAAATGAGACCATGGTCTCAATTAGGCTCCCCTGAAAAAACATATCTATATATATTTTTTTTTTTAATGTAATACTAACAGAGATTCAGAGGTGCTGAGGGCATCTTCATCACAGAGGTGAAGGGTGTGTGCGTGTGTGCGTGATTGTGTGTGTCCTGCCCCAGCAGCAGGTGGTGTGGATTAGTGTTAGACTTGTTAACACGTCTTTAATCATCCCTTTGTTTCTGTAATGAAAAGGCCCCAGAGCCTCATACTGAGAGAAAGTGAGTATGTGTGTTTCTGTGTGTGTGTGCGTGCATATGTGTGTGTTACCTCTTGGGCTGGAAGAGGTGTTTGTGTGGTTCCTCCAGGTCCCAGCGCTGACACTCCCATCCTGTCTCTGTGTGATCCATGGGACCTCTGTAGCTCTCCCCGTTACAGCTCACACACTCCACTGGACACACACAAGGGTGATATTTTAATATTCTCACATGCCATGGACATTATTTTTGCATATACTGTAATATACATAATCAACATGCGGTGCTGTACCACAAATGTTTCCGGATAATTGTCCCGTCTATCTATTTAGAATGTAATGTAAAATGAGTCAACAATTAGTGTGTGTGTGTGTGTGTCCGTCCGTCCGTCTCTCCGTCCGTCCGTCTCTCCGTCTGTTTGTGGGTTTGGTTATCTCATGTTCCAGTGTTCGTCATTACTGGAAACCTGTTTTGAAATCAACTTAACCAGTCATTTTTCCTTTGACCAGAACACACACTCTCTCTGGACAGACCCACTACATTTCCTCAGACTGAAAACAACCCAGTAGATTCCTCACTCACACACACACATCCCTGATAGTCTTGTATATTCTCATACACACCTAATCACATCACTATACATACATAAAAAAATATCCACAGAGGATCATTTATCCTGTGACAGTTTGTGTCCTTCAGTTGTAGATACCACAGCAGGCTATGGTCCAGTGCCACAGGGAGAAGGGAGAGCTCATATCTGACAGTACACTTAAATGGTATTCTGAAAAAGGAAATGGACATGCGTGTATGTGTCCTACCTTGAGAGCATTGAGGTACTCCACAGTCCTGGTGTCTGACATTGGGGTCTGTAGTGAAACACCATGGTCCTGAGGTAGCATTGTCAGGGTTACGACAGTAGTTCTCTCTCAGGTCCTTCTTCCTGTTCCTCCTTGGTAGGAAACTGGAGCGAAAGAAGGACTTCAGTTAGTGTTAATCAATACCTCCCAACATCAGGACAATATTCCCTTTCTATCTGGTGCAGAAAGTTGAGAAGCAGAAGGGAAATCTCCATTGCGTAGTGTAGACCAGGCCTGCTCCATGTGTTGTGAAACATGTGGTAGTTAAACAACACTGAGTCATACACATCTACGTACTGACTGAGGTCCTCACTAGATTGTGGTTTTGTTTGCTGAGTCACATGATCATTTGGTTTATATGGGTCACAGCTGAAACCGTTTGGAAGGCACAGAGTTAGGCAACATAATGCAACATATGGTAACGGTGTGATGGAGGTGTGTGTGCTTGTCCCAGTGTGAGCTCACTGGAGAGGAGGAAGGAGAAGAGGAGAAAAGATGAGAATGGGGAGGTAAGAGGGGAACACGAGAAGACATGGGAGGAAGAGTAAGGATGAGGAAGGCGGGGGTTGTTATGGTTGGTTGTCCTCTGGTTGTGCTGCTCTAATGAACTTCTGGCACGAGATGTCTCTGTTATCTCTCTCTCGCTGTCCTCTCCTCCCTGTCCCTCTCTATCTCACTCACTTTCTCTCTCTGTTCCCGTAACAAGGCTGCATGTCATCATCCTCTGCTACTATCTCTGTATCAGGGCTGCTGTTTGTCACAGGTTGTATACTTTATCACTAAATTAATTAGGTTTTACTACAGTGTAAACTCTCTCTCTCTCACACACATATATAAACAGTGTGACTACAACAGGAAATGATCCCTGACTGTGTAGTGTTAGAGTGAGGTCAGAGAGGACTAGTACTGATGAATAACTGGTCCCTTAGGTCTAATCACCAACTTATATATACATACACACACACACACACATGACACACAAACACATGCTCTAGCTTACTTGTGTTCGTGAGGGATAGGAGAGGCCCATGCCTGGCACTTTATTCCACTGGTTGTTACTGACCTCCTCCCTCTGTAGTTCACTCCTGTCCCTACTATGCACTCCTGCACATAGGCTACAGAGAGAGAGAAAGAGTCAACAAAGGAATGGAAAAACAGACTGTGAGTGTTTGAAAGAACAGAATCTGAAAAATATGTTTTTCTGTTTTACTCATCTGACAGAGCATGTTAAGACAGGTCTCACATCTACCATAATGCTTCATTTCACTGTTCCAATATGTGAGAATGCTAACCCAGCAACCAAACTCTGATGATACAAGGAGAAAGAGATGCAGCCCTGCTTTAGACACATAGTGTAAGCACTGCAGTGCCTTTCTACTGACGCAGAGAGAGAGAGAGAGAGAGAGAGAGAGAGAGAGAGAGAATATAGTACAATACATTTCTTCTGGTAGAGTTGGTAGTTGAAGTCGTGTTGGCTATGGATTCCTGGTGAGTTCCTGTCGAATGAAAGCCACTGGCATTTCCTGTTTTTCTGATCGTACAGAAATGCTCTAGAGAGAGAAACAGAGAGAGAAAGAGAGAGATATTGATCGATTTACGTAATATAATAATTTAACAGGCATGTTTATCCAAAGCAACTTACAATTAACATGCAGATAGTAGACTATTAACATGGTCTCAGTCTCACTGAAGAAACGTCACATTTCGAAGGCTAAGTTTAAGCATTCATTCTGAATGGTTAAATTAAGGGTTAAGTTTTGGGATAAGGAAAAAAAATTGACATAATGGTTAAGTTTTGGCATTCATTTGGAATGGTAAAGGTAAGGGTTACATTTTGGGATAGGTTTTAAACAAACAAATAAAAAAATGAGTGCCTAGCACTGAGATTGAACATGCGAACCTCAGAGCCGGAACTCATGGCTTGCGTCTATCCACCGTCCCCGTGCAGAACACCGTAGCAAACCCCAAGCTACTTGATGATAATAGTGCTCACCATTGGCCCTAGTGGCCAGTTTTGAAGTCATCTCTCAACGTCCTGCTTACCTGGACGGACGTCAGATTTCGAAGTGGATCTTGAGCAATCTGGCTGAGACTATACAGTATGTGTCCTGAATTGAAATAGGATTGACCCTTAGCCTGCTACTGCTGAGAGGAGATATCAGAGAGGACTCAGTTTGCCAGGGGAAACCTAGTCCTGCACACCAGACTCAAGCTTGCTGCTGCTGAACGACACTAAGAGAAACCAGACTTCTCATTGGAGAATGGGAGGGTATTAGACTATAGTAAGAGTTAGAGCTGCCATATTTACAATGGAGAGTTTGGACTGCTGCCAAGGAAAGCCAGGGGATGATGTCATACTGGCATGGACAATACATATATTTACCTACAGGTGAAAAACAATCCCCAGAGTAGCCAAAACATCATACGGAGATGGGAAAGTTATAGAAACACAGCAGGTGAAGCTACAGGCACAGAACCCCAGGAGTTTTTTCACAGATGTACCACACGTACCTGCAGGTGAAGAGTAGTCGCTTGTTGCGGCTGCAGCCCCGGGCACACTTCACTACGCTCAACTTCCTGCTTATAGTCTGGAGGGCAGAGTCTGGCAGCTGGACCAATCGCACACTATCGCTTCTCTGGTAGTCCTGCAATGCATTCCTCCTGCACTCTAGTGTACACACACACACACACATACACAGCATGAAATAAAGGTGTTGAATGTAGTGTCCCATGGCCAGTGAGGCTGTGTTGATGTTCCCATCAGGACTGAGACAAAACCAGCAGCATCATGATGTGTCAATTAGCCTGGTTCCACTGCCACATGACTTAATGGGATGCATTCTCTCTCTCTCTCTCTCACGTTCACACACACACACACACACACACACACACACACACACACACACACACACACACACACAGTTTCTCTCAATCCCCCTTCCTCTCTCCAGCAGGGATTGATAGACTAATTATGTTGTTTCTCATCACCACACCATGCTGTGTTGACTCATACGTGAATACATAAACAGCCCAGTAGCAGACAGTCAGGCTATGTGTATGTTTCTTAAAACGCCTGTATTTTCTTCCTCAATAAAAGTAATAGAGAAAAAAGTCTAAGTTAATATGAACCATATTATGGACAAATACCTAGTCTACACAAGTATTATCAATAGCCTGTAACAAACATGATATACTTTCCTTCTAAATAGTGAAAGCACGGGGATCAGAGTCCACGTCAGACTCTTCTAGAAGCTTTAGAATGAGTGATTATCATGAGAGAAAACCGCAAATTTACATCGTCTAAATTTCCACCAGCACATCTATAGCTGAATGGAGAGATGAGAGCTGGAGATGGTGCACGTGCTTCTACCTGAGAGGCTGCGTCTCGTGCTACAGACCGTTAGACGCAGTTTAATATATATAAAAATAGGCGGGCCGCCAAGCACACAGGGTTCTCTGGGCTTTTCAAAAATAAAATAATGTTATGCAAGTTTGCTGTAGAATCATCACTGAAAGTCTATAGAGATGGGGTTCACAGTTTCTCCATTCACCACAGAGAGCGTCGCAAAATGTTTTTGTTGTTTATTTTTACAGTTTAATTTTGTAGGAGGACAGTTTTTTTTATCTAATCAAAGCTCTTCTGCCCTGACATGTTACATTAGCAAGATCGAAGAGATGGTACTCAGTTAGAATGGAAAACTTGCTCAGCTGACTGCAAGGTAAGAGATTTTACACAGGTTATTGTGCTGTGCTGCAAAAAAAAAAAAAATCAATAAACTCCACCATTCGACATTAGGCTCAGGACCTACCTTCGTAAAATAAGATTTTATTAAATCACAAATGCAATGTAGGCTGAGATAAGTTTGGTGGGACCAGGCTGGAGAAAAGTTAAACAACTATACTGAATCTCAATAACAAGCTGCAAGGCTGAATTCCTATTACGACTGTCTCCTCAACTTACCAGAATAGTGGACAATTAAGAGCATAAAAATGATGTTGTAAATCCACATGGTTGTTTCAAAGGCTGTTCACGATATCCAAACTATTACCTATATGATATCCCAATAATAGTAAAGGTATTGCCCCCGTCGATAAAGTCCAGACGACGGTACGAAGAGACTGGGGATTTTCACTCAGCTACAGCAGAGATGCCTCTGAGTAGAAACACACTGTGTGGACCTCTCTCTCTCTCTCTCTCTCTCTCAGCGCCAGCCATATTACACACTGTCAGTTCTCCTCCCACTTTATTCCTCTCCCCCACTCACTCACTGTTGAACAATACGTTGGGTAGGTATATCAGTGGAATATCAGTGGATAAGTCCCAGTGATGACAGCATGATACACATGAGCAAAAGTATCAGAGTTTATCTCAGCTTCTATAAACAGTTCTGTCTTGATGGGTGACACACATCATCCTCAACCAGAATGAACTACCTCCTCTCCTCCATATCTCCTGGGACTTGTGGAATCACCTCGCCTCCTTTATAATCGATCTCATACACACACTATGCATCTTCATTTTTATCTCTCTCTTTTTGTAGATGACTAATAAAAAAAAAATGTTACTCAGAAAGAAACCGCAGAGTCACTCTCCATGATAATAAACAATCCCTGCCAATGAATCAGGGACTTTCACTCTCATAACCACACACACACGTGCACACATACACACACACACCCTCATACCCTCGTAACTAGAAGCAGATGTGTACAGATCACTCACATGCTTTGGGTTGAGTAAAACTCCATTAGTTCAATCTAACGATCTGATAGAAGCATGTGTGTGTGTGTGCTTTCAGATATTAGACTGAGATTAGAGCTCTGGTAGCGCTCTGTTACATACCACTGGAACCATTTAAGACTCCACGATTTAGTGTTCAGCACCTTGGTTTGTTTTGTTTCTGTAAGATATGGCTAAGAATGTCCACTTAACAGCTCCTCCACATGCACTCTGTAACCATCCAGTTCATCCTGCCACATTTAGGAGTTAATAACGGTGCAGGCACATTCTATGTCATTTATTTTGTATCGTCATCTTTACTATGCGTTGTTGGACCTGCATGTAAGTATTTCACTGTTACTCTACACCTGTTGTTTACGAAGCATGTGACAAAAGTTTATTTGATTCTTAAAAGGTTGGTTTGGAACTGGGCTTCAATTGCGGAGAAGGGGTGCTAGGGCAGAGGGGTCCATTTGATTTCCTCCAGATTTGCAGGCACCAGGGCAGTGTGTGTGTGTGTGTGTGTGTGTGTGTGTGCGTGTGCATGCACACAAAGGTCATGTTTCATCTGCTATAAATTATCTGGACCTCAAGCTGACCCTTACCCTTCATCCCTTTCTGTTTCTTTCACTCTCTTCTCTGCTCCCTCTTTTTCTCTTCTTCACTCCCTCTTTTCTCTTCTCTCTCTTCAGACCTGGAGTGACCCACCAGGCCTGAGGAGAAAGGAAGGCAGATGAGAAATGAGGGAGCAAGAGAAGAGGGGAGTGAGATGGCGAGATTCTGGAGGATGAGGGGTTCTTCCTCAAACAAATACAATGTGTGTGTGTGCGTGTAGAGGGTGTAATCACAGACACAGTGTCAGAAGATCATCCTGTAAACAAACACACAGATCCTGTTGTCAGACCTCTACTGCTAATTAAGACGTGCTGACAGGGACAGTCGACTCTATACACACACACACGGACAGGACAGTGGAGTCAGGGATACCTAGATGGGGAGGGGTTTGCCTCTTCATCAATAACAACTGGTGAGCTGACTCGAAAGTGGTCAACCCATTGTGTCCCAAGTGTCAACCCATTGTTCACCCACCTTGGAATACCTGATGGTCAAATGCCGACCTTCTACCTCCAGAGGGAGTTTTCAGCTGTTATTGACAGTTGTATACATTCCACCTCAGGACAATAACAATAACAAACTAGCACTTAACGAACTGTAGGAGGCTATAAACAAGCAGGAAACCTTACATACAGAGGCTGCTTTTCTGGTTGCCAGCGATTTTAATTCAACACATCTCCCTCGCCACTATGGACGATAAAGTCCTAGACCACTGTTACTCTAACAACAAACAAGCATGCAAGGCCCTCTGTCATCTGCCATTTGGCAAAACAGATCATGACTCTGTACTCCTGCTTCCTGTTTACAAGCAGAAGCTCAAACAGGAAGTACTTATGACTCACTCCATCGAGAAATGGTCACCAGAATCAGAGATTATACTACAGGACTGCTTTGCTATCGCTGATAGGAATATGTTTTAAGACTCTACCGATAACATCGACGAGCTAACCACCTCCTTCATTATCTTCATTGGTGCTAAACTTAAGGACATGGCACTGCACACAGGACTATAGCAGACAACCGTGAGGCTACAGCTGAGGACAGGAACAAGTGCAAGAAGTCCCACTATGACCTCAGCAGAGTCATCAAATGAGCAAAAGGACAAAATAGGAATAAGATGGAATCATATTACACAGGCTCCGACGCCCGCCATATGTGGCAGGGACTACCATCCATTATGGATTACAAAAGAAGACATAGCCTTTAGCTGCCCCACGATGCGTCCCTACCATATGAACTCAATGCATTTTATGCATACTTCGACAATAACAACATCACGCCTGGTGTTAGGGCCGCCACCGACCCAGAGGATTGGGTGATCTCGATGTCCGAACTGATGTGAGTAAAGTCATTTATCAGGTCATCACCATGCGCAGAACAGAAAATGACCACCATCTATCAGGTACGAAGGTAAGACTCAGATGCAGACAACGTCGAATTAACAATGGTTTAATAATCCAACAGGGGCAGGCAATAGACAGGTCAAGGCAGGCAGGGGTCAGTAAACCAGAGGTGGGGCAACGGTACCGGACGGCAGGCAGACTCAGGGTCAGGGTAGGCAGAGGTCAATAATCCAGAGGTGGGGCAAAGGTGCAGGTCGGCAGGCTCAGGGTCAGGCAGAGTGTTCAGGCAGGCGGGCTCAGAGTCAGGACAGGCAAGGGTCAAAACCAGGAGGGCGAGAAAAAAAGAGACTGGAAAAAGTAAGAGCTGAGACACAAAAACGCTTGTTGACTTGACAAGACGAACTGGCAACAGACAAACAGAGAACACAGGTATAAATACACAGGGGATAATGGGAAAGAGGGGCGACACCTGGAGAGGGCTGGAGACAATCACAAAGACAGGTGAAACAGATCAGGGTGTGACACCATCATTCCTTTTCCCAATAACTCTAAGGTTTCATGCCACAATTACAACCGCTCTGTAGCACTCACATCTGTAGTAATGAAGTGCTTTGAGAGGCTGGTAACATCATCCCAGACACGCTAGACCCACTCCAAATTGCATACTGGCCCAACAGATCCATAGACGACGCAATCTCAATTGCACTCCACATTGCACTCACCGACCTAGATAAAATACATTTCAACATGAGAATGGTGTTCATTGACTACAGCTCAGCGTTTAACACCAGGATCCCTCTGCAACTGGATCATGGACTTCCTTAAAACCTGTTGGTACTAGGGGGCAGTATTTTCATTTTTGGAAAAACAACGTTCCCAAATTAAACAGGATATTTTGTCAGGACAAGATGCTAGAATATGCATATAATTGACAGCTTAGGATAGAAAACACTCTAAAGTTTCCAAAACTGTAAAAATATTGTCTGTGAGTATAACAGAACTGATGTTACAGGCGAAAGCCTGAGAAAAATCCAATCCGGAAGTGACTCATCTTTTGAAAGCCCTGCGTTCCGATGCGTCCCTATTGAGCTGTGAATGCCCTATCAACCAGATTATGCTTTCTATGTATTCCCCAAGGTGTCTACAGCATTGTGATGTAGTTCTACACATTTATGTTGAAGAATACCCGTAGGCGGCTTCATTGCGCAAGTGGTCACCTGATGCTCCCAGAGAAATTCTTGCGTAAAATACAGAGGTAGCCATTATTCCAATTCTACTGAGAAACCAATTGTCCCGGTTTATATATTATCGAATAGATATTTGAAAAACACCTTGACGATTGATTACAATGTTTGCCATGTTTCTGTCCATATTATGGAGCTATTTTGGAATATTTTTTGGAGTTGTGGAGCTATTTCACCTACATAAATAATATTTGGGGGAAAATGAGCTTTGGCTATCTACCTGGGAGTCTCGTGAGTGAAAACATCCAAATTTCATCAAAGGTAAATGATTTAATTTGATTGCTTTTCTGATTTTCGTGACAAGGTTGCCTGCTGCTAGCAAGGCATAATGCTATGCTAGGCTATCGATAAACGTACACAAATGCTTGTCTAGCTTTGGCTGACAAATCTGAGATGACAGGGTGATTAACAAAAGGCTAAGCTGTGTTCCAATATATTTCACTTGTGATTTTCATGAATAGGAAGATTTTCTAGGAAGATTTATGTCCGTTGCGTTATGCTAATTAGTGTCAGATGATGACAACGGTCCCGTTCACGGGATGGGGTGTCACTAGAGGTTAAGGGCCGACCCCAGGTGGTGAGGGTAGGCAACATCGCACAACTCCAACACCATCAATATGTTTTCTGACGTCACAAAGGTGGTAGGCCTTATCACCGGCGACAATGAGATAGCCTACAGGGAGGAAATCAGTGACCTGGCAGTGTGGTGCCGGAACAACAACCTCAAATCCTCAAAAGGTTATACAGCTGTACCATTGAAAGCATCTTGACTGGCTGCATCACTGCATGGTATGGCAATAGAACAACACTCGATCGCATGGTGCTACAGAGAGTAGTGCGGACAGCCGAGTCCATCGCTGGTGCCGAGCTCCCTGCCACCCAGGACCACTATATCACCCAGCCACCCAAGCCATAGACTGTTCTCTCTGCCTCCACATGGCAAGCGGCACCAGTGCATAAAGTCTGACACCAACAGGATCCTGAACAGCTTCTATCCCCAGGCAATAAGACTGCTAAATAGCTAACTGAATAAATAACAACATTTCTACACGGACTATGTGTGTTGACCCTTCTATTTTATTTTCACTTTTGCACACTGACAGGGCCCTACACACACACACACACACACTGACACTCCAACACACACACAAACACTCACGCCATAATGTCACACACAAAATATGCATTTATTCTGATTCTAGACACACGCAGACCAACTTACATAAAATCATCATATACAATGCTGCTACTGAATGTACAACACATTAGAAAGTGCTCCTAATGTTAAGTTGCACCCGCTTTTGTCCTGAGAACAGCCTCAATTTGACGGGGCATGGACTCCACAAGGTGTCTAAAGCATTCCTCGGGGATGCTGGTCCATGTTGACTCCAATGCATCCCACAGTTGTGTCAAGTTTGCTGGATTTCCTTTAGTTGGTGGACAATTCTTGACAAACACGCAAAACTGTTGAGCATTAAAAACCCAGCAGCGTTGCAGTTCTTGACACACTCAAACCGGTGAACCTGGCACCTATTACCATACCTCGTTCAAAGGCACTTCTTGTCTTGCATTCACCCTCTGAATGGCACACTCAATCCATGTCTCAGTTGTATGAAGGTTTAAACATGTTTTTTTTACCTGTCTCCTACCCTTCATCTACAATGATTGAAGTGAATTTAACTTTGGAAAGTATTCAGACACCTTGACTTTTTCCACATTTTGTTACGTTACAGCCTTATTCAAAAATGTATTTTAAAAGAAAGAATCCTCAGCAATCTATACACTATACCCCATAATGGCAAAGGAATAACTGGTTATTTACATTTTTGCTAATTCATTAAAATAAAAAACAGAAATACCTTATTTACATAAATATATAGACCCTGTGAGACTCCAAATTCAGCTCAGGTACATCCTGTTTCCATTGATCATCCTTGAGATGTTTCTACCACCTGTGGAAAATTCAATTGATTGGACATGATTTGTAAAGGCACACATCTGTCTATATAAGGTCCCACAGTTAACAGTGCATGTCAGAGCAAAAACCAAGCAATGAGATCAAAGGAATTGTCTGTAGAGCGCCGAGACAGGATTATGTCAAAGAACAGATCTGGGGAAGGGTACCAAAACATTTCTGCAATATTGAAGGTCCCCAAGAACACAGTGTCCGGAAAGTTACCAAGAACCTGATGGTCACTCTAACAGAGCTCCAGAGTTCCTCTGTGGAGATGGGAAAACTTTCCAGAAGGACTACAGTATCTCTACAGCACTCTACCAATCAGGCATTTATGGTAGAGTGGCCAGACCAAAGTCACTCCTCAACCCAATTGGAGTTTGCCAAAAGGCACCTTAATCTTGATACTACCCATCCCGGGTCCGGGAGCATTGTCATCAACTGACACTAATTAGCATAACGCAACGGACATAAATATTACTAGTGAAATATCACAAGTGAAATATATTGAAACACAGCTTAGCCTTTTGTTAATCACCCTGTCATCTCAGATTTTGAAATTATGCTTTACAGCCAAAGCAAGACAAGCATTTGTGTAAGTTTATTGATTGCATAGCATTATGCCTAGCTAGCAGCAGGCAACCTGGTCACGAAAATCAGAAAAGCAATCCAATTAAATCGTTTACCTTTGATGAGCTTTGGATGTTTTCACTCACGAGACTCCCAATTAGATAGCAAATGTTCCCTTTTTCCAAAAATATTATATTTGTAGGTGAAATAGCTCCAGTTTGATCTTCACATTTGGCTGAGAAATCGACCGAAAATTGCGGTCACGACAACGCCGAATTAGCTTCATAATATCGACAGAAACATGGCAAACGTTGTTTATAATCAATCCTCAAGGTGTTTTTCAAATATCTATTCGATAATATATCAACAGGGACTGGTGGCTTCTTAGTAGGAAAGAGAGAAACAATGGCCGCATTTGTCCTTTACGCACTCTGAGAGACTTCAGCTGACCACTGACGCAATGTTGACCTTTAGGCTCATTTTTCAAAATAAAAGCCTGAAACTATGTATTGTGACACTAGACACATTAGGGAAGCCATAGAAAAAGGAATCTGGTTGATATCTCATTCACTGCTCAATAGGGACGCATAGGAACGCAGAGTTTTCTAAATAAGAGTCCCTTCCTGATTGGATTTTTCTTTCAATATCAGTTCTGTTATACTCACAGACAATATTTTTACAGTTTTGGAAACTTTAGAGTGTTTTCTATCCTAAGCTATCTATCCTAAGCAATTATATGCATATTCTAGCACCTTGTCCTGACAAAATAGCCCGTTTACTTTGGGGATGTTATTCTTCCAAAAATGAAAAGAGTGCCCCCTAGATTCAAGAGGTTAACTCTGAGACCATGACAAACTAGATTCCCTGGTCTGATGAAAAAAAGATTCAACGCAGAATGAGGAAGAGCTCGGTTTTGTTTGTTTGCAAAGTTTGTTCTTTAAAAGTATATTGGAAAGTTCTTGGTAGCTACTGTCGTGTCTTTCGCATCATTAAACTGAAGATTAATCTTTATCAAATAACTCTGTAATTACTATTACGCGATTAAACTGATTAATCATGTAATTGTAATTAACTAGGAAGTCGGGGCACCAAGGAAAATATTCAGATTATAAAGTTATAATTTTCCTAATATAACTTTCAGATATTTTCATATCTGATCAATAGACTTCTGATGAATGAATTCTTCTTGACCTCACGTTAGTCTCATTCCAAACGTTGTAAATGGTTGGTTATCTGCACGAACCCAGTCTTCACTATGAGTCATCCATACATAAATTGTCTTAAAACATTTATTTACTAACTAAGTAATTCACAGAAATGCATAACACGAACAAACAAAATAGATATGTTTACAAAGAAATGATAGCAGATGTGCCCTAGTGGGCTAAACCGGCATGGGGGCTTGTTAGACAAAAGGGGAGTGGGGGTCAGCTGAGAAGTCACTACAGAGTTGAAAATTATAACAATTGAAATGCTAATTCTTTGCACATGAATGCTCACTCATTCGGGAACAATTGCAATTCAGAATTTCGTATGAAAAGCGTGCCTCCTACTTAGGCCCAGAAGCTAGGATATGCATATAATTAGTAGATTTGGATAGAAAACACTCTAATGTTTCCAAAACTGTTTAAAATAATGTCTGTGTGTATAACAGAACTGATATGGCACTATTATTTTGAAATGCTGTTTTTCCATTGAAAGCCTATGCACCATACAAAGACAAAGAACCCAGTTCACGAGCTCTGTGGCTTCCTCTACATGTGGCCAGTCTTTAGGCATTGTTTCAGGCTTTTACTCTGAAAAATGAGGGAGATACAGCACTTTCAATCAGTGGATAGTGGAAATTTCCAGACATCAGCCATGCGCCTGATCGGGAACGCACCTTTCTTGTTTCTCCTTTCCTACTGACGAAGCTTTTGTCCGGTTGAACTATTATTGATTATTTATGACAAAAACAACCGGAGGATTGATTTTAAACATCGTTTGGCATGTTTCTACTAACTTTTTTCCCGACTTTTTGTCTGGACTTGTGCATTCAGGTTACTGGACAAAACGCGCGAACAAAAATGAGTTTTTTTGGTCATAAAGAGGGACATTATCGAACAAAACAAACATTCATTGTCTAACATGGAGACCTGGGAGTGCCACCAGATGAAGATCATCAAAGGTAAGTGATTCATTTTAATGCTATTTCTGACTTTTGTGACACCTCTCTTTGTTTGAAAAATGTCTGTATGGGTTTCTGTGGCTAGGCCCTGACCTAACATAATCGCAAAGTGTGCTTTAACCGTAAAGCCTTTTTGAAATCTGACACAGCGGTTGCATTAAGGAGAAGTTTATCTTTATTCATATTTTTAACACTTGTATCTTTTACCAATGTTTATGATGAGCATTTCAGTTATATGATGTGGCTCTCTACACTTTCACCGGAAGTTTGTTTAATAAGACAATGCATTTCTGAACATAACGTGCCAATGTAAACTGAGATTTTTGGATATAAATATGAACTTTATTGAACAAAACGTACATGTATTGTGTAACATGAAGTCCTATGAGTGCCATCTGATGAAGATCGTCAAAGGTTAGTGATTAATTTATTCGCTATTTCTGACTTTTGTGAGCCCTCTCCTTGGCTGGAAAATGGCTGTATGGTTTTCTGTGACTAGGTGCTGACCTAACATAATCGCATGGTGTGCTTTCACAGTAAAGCCTTTTTGAAATCGGACACTGTGGTTGGATTTACAAGAAGTTTATCTTTACAATGGTGTATAATACTTGTATGTTTGAGGAATTTTAATTATGGGATTTCTGTTGTTTTGAATTTGGTGCCCTGCAATTTCACTGGCTGTTGCCAAGGTGGGACGCTACCGTCTTGTACCAGAGAGGTTATAGTGTTTTGTCCAAATACTCGTGGATTCTACTAATAAAATAATGGACGACCTGACCAGAGAGTCCAGGACCTGTGCGCCAGAAGTGGAAAGAACTGATCCCAGGCATGAAAGCTGCCAGAGTGCATGGGGACATGCGTCCGCTACGACAGGCTCATTGTCCACCCTCCTTCCCAGAAGCCTGGAAGGGATGAGAGAGCCAACCCTATGGGTTCGTAGCCTCAACCCCGCAGCACACACACACACCAATTGATTAATGGACTGCTGAATGTATATATTTTGTTTTCTTGCTTTGTCTGCGCTTTTCAACATTATGTCTATCTCTGATAAGCTACCCAAGAAAGGGCTGAAAATAGCCCATATTAATATATATAGCCTTAGAAATAAGATTCATGAAATCAATAACTTGCTAACATCAGATAACATTCATATATTAGCCATTTCACTTAGATAATTAATTTGATGATACATCAGTAGCAATACAAGGATATAACATCTAAAGAAGAGACAGAAATGCTTATGGGGAGGAGTTGATGTATCTATTCAGAGCCATATCCCTGTAATGCTTAGAGAATAACTTATGTCAAGTGTTATTGAAGTGTTGTGGTTGCAGGTTCACTTAGCACATCTAAAGCCTTTTCTTTTGGGGTGTTGCTATAGGCCACCAAGTGCTAACAGTCAGTATCTAAATAATATGTGAGAAAGCTAAGGTAACTGAGCTAAACGACTACGGAGTTGCTGTGCGTTTTGTTGCCAACTTGTTTTGCTACCTGACAACTTTACGGTTTTCACTTTTTAATTACCGTTCATATATTTATTTATTTTTTCCTCAACTTTTTCACTCCGGACGCTTTATCTGGACACGATTCGTCAGGACCTCCAACAGCCGAAGCTAAGTAGTAACATTAACATGATGCCTTCTAATTGCAGCCGCTGTACTCGCCTTACGGCGAGGATAGCTGTGCTGCAAGCCCAGCTTCAGACGCAATCGTTAGGCAAGGGTAATTTCAGTGTAGGAAAGGATGAAACAGCGTCTGTGGCACCAGTAAGTACAGATAGTAGTGTAAATCCCCTGGCACAGTCCCCGCAGCCGGACAACTTTCTCACGGTTTCTGGAAGGAAATGCTGTAGGAACGCTCAACCGGTGTCGCTCATTCAGCCGACAGAAACTTTCAACCGGTTTTCCCCATTAAGCAGCGGGTCGGAGTCAGAGGCCGATTCTTCTCTGGTCTCTACTCCTCCCGTTACGGGGTCTGAGACGACGAAGCTTCCCACCATTAGCTCTGACAAATTGAAAACTCTAGTCATTGGCGACTCCATTACCCGCAGTATTAGACTTAAAGCGAATCATCCAGCGATCATACACTGTTTACCCGGGGGCAGGGCTACCGACGTTAAGGCTAATCTGAAGATGGTGCTGGCTAAAGCTAAAACTGGCGAGTGTAGAGAGTATAGAGATATTGTTATCCACGTCGGCACCAACGATGTTAGGATGAAACAGTCAGAAATCACCAAGCGCAACATAGCTTCTGCGTGCATATCAGCTAGAAAGATGTGTCGGCATCGAGTAATTGTCTCTGGCCCCCTCCCAGTTAGGGGGAGTGATGAGCTCTACAGCAGAGTCTCACAACTCAATCGCTGGTTGAAAAAGTTAGAATTTGTAGATAATTGGCCCTCTTTCTGGGACTCACCCACAAACAGGACCAAGCCTGACCTGCTGAGGAGTGACAGACTCCATCCTAGCTGGAGGGGTGCTCTCATCTTATCTACCAACATAGACAGGGCTCTAACTCCTCTAGCTCCACAATGAAATAGGGTGCAGGCCAGGCAGCAGGCTGTTAGCCAGCCTGCCAGCATAGTGGAGTCTGCCATTAGCACAGTCAGTGTAGTCAGCTCAGCTATCACCATTGAGACCGTGTCTGTGCCTCGACCTAGGTTGGGCAAAACTAAACATGGCGGTGTTCACCTTAGCAGTCTCACTAGGATAAAGACCACCTCCATTCCTGTCATTACTGAAAGAGATCATGATACCTCACATCTCAAAATAGGGCTACTTAATGTTAGATCCCTTACTTCAAAGGCAATTATAGTCAATGAACTACTCACTGATCATAATCTTGATGTGATTGGCCTGACTGAAACATGGCTTAAGCCTGATGAATTTACTGTTTTAAATGAGGCCTCACCTCCTGGCTACACTAGTGACCATATCCCCCGTGCATCCCGCAAAGGCGGAGGTGTTGCTAACATTTACGATAGCAAATTTCAATTTACAAAAAAAAAAAAAGACATTTTTGTCTTTTGAGCTTCTAGTCATGAAATCTATGCAGCCTACTCAATCACTTTTTATAGCTACTGTTTACAGACCTCCTGGGCCATATATAGCGTTTCTCACTGAGTTCCCTGAATTCCTATCGGACCTTGTAGTCATAGCAGATAATATTCTAATCTTTGGTGACTTTAACATTCACATGGAAAAGTCCACAGACCCACTCCAAAAGGCTTTCGGAGCCATCATCGACTCAGTGGGTTTTGTCCAACATGTCTCTAGGTCATACGCTGGACCTAGTTTTGTCCCATGGAATAAATGTGGTGGATCTTGATGTTTTTCCTCATAATCCTGGACTATAGGACCACCATTTTATTACGTTTGCAATTGCAACAAATAATCTGCTTAGACCCCAACCAAGGAACATCAAAAGTCAACACAAAGATTCCTTGATGCCCTTCCAGACTCCCTCTGCCTACCCAAGGACGCCAGAGGACAAAAATCAGTTAACCACCTAACTGAGGATCTCAATTTAACCTTGCGCAATACCCTAGATGCAGTTGCACCCCTAAAAACAAAAAAAATGTCTCATAAGAAACTAGCTCCCTGGTACACAGAAAATACCCGAGCTCTGAAGCAAGCTTCCAGAAAATTGGAACGGAAATGGCGCCACACCAAACTGGAAGTCTTCCGACTAGCTTGGAAGGACGGTACCGTGCAGTACCGTAGAGCCCTTACTGCTGCTCGATCATCCTATTTTTCTAACTTAATTGAGGAAAATAAGAACAATCCGAAATTCCTTTTTAATACTGTCGCAAAGCTAACTAAAAAGCAGCATTCCCCAAGAGAGGATGACTTTCACTTTAGCAGTGATAAATTCATGAACTTCTTTGAGGAAAAGATTATGATTATTAGAAAGCAAATTACGGACTCCTCTTTAAACCTGCGTATTCCTCCAAACCTCAGTTGTCCTGAGTCTGCACAACTCTGCCAGGACCTAGGATCAAGAGAGACGCTCAAGTGTTTTAGTACTATATCTCTTGACACAATGATGAAAATAATCATGGCCTCTAAACCTTCAAGCTGCATACTGGACCCTATTCCAACTAAACTACTGAAAGAGCTGCTTCCTGTGCTTGGCCCTCCTATGTTGAACATAATAAACGGCTCTCTATCCACCGGATGTGTACCAAACTCACTAAAAGTGGCAGTAATAAAGCCTCTCTTGAAAAAGCCAGACCTTGACCCAGAAAATATAAAAAAACTATCGGCCTGTATCGAATCTTCCATTCCTCTCAAAAATTTTAGAGAAGGCTGTTGCGCAGCAACTCACTGCCTTCCTGAAGACAAACAATGTATACGAAATGCTTCAGTCTGGTTTTAGACCCTATCATAGCACTGAGACGGCACTTGTGAAGGTGGTAAATTACATTTTAATGGCATCGGACCGAGGCTCTGCATCTGTCCTCGTGCTCCTAGACCTTAGTGCTGCTTTTGATACCATCGATCACCACATTCTTTGGAGAGATTGGAAACCCAAATTGGTCTACACGGACATGTTCTGACCTGGTTTAGATCTTATCTGTCGGAAAGATATCAGTTTGTCTCTGTGAATGGTTTGTCCTCTGACAAATCAACTGTAAATTTCGGTGTTCCTCAAGGTTCCGTTTTAGGACCACTATTGTTTTCACTACATATTTGACCTCTTGGGGATGTTATTCGAAAACATAATGTAAACTTTCACTGCTATGCGAATGACACACAGCTGTACATTTCAATGAAACATGGTGAAGCCCCAAAATTGCCCTCGCTAGAAGCATGTGTTTCAGACATAAGGAAGTGGATGGCTGCAAACTTTCTACTATTAAACTCGGACAAAACAGAGATGCTTGTTCTAGGTCCCAAGAAACAAAGAGATCTTCTGTTGAATCTGACAATTAATCTTAATGGTTGTACAGTCGTCTCAAATAAAACTGTGAAGGACCTCGGCGTTACTCTGGACCCTGATCTCTCTTTTGAAGAACATATCAAGACCATTTCGAGGACAGCTTTTTTCCATCTACGTAACATTGCAAAAATCTGAAACTTTCTGTCCAAAAATGATGCAGAAAAATTCATCCATGCTTTTGTCACTTCTAGGTTAGACTACTGCAATGCTCTATTTTCCGGCTACCCGGATAAAGCACTAAATAAACTTCAGTTAGTGCTAAATACGGCTGCTAGAATCCCGACTAGAACCAAAAAATTTGATCATATTACTCCAGTGCTAGCCTCTCTACACTGGCTTCCTGTCAAAGCAAGGGCTGATTTCAAGGTTTTACTGCTAACCTACAAAGCATTACATGGGCTTGCTCCTACCGATCTCTCTGATTTGGTCCTGCCGTACATACCTACACGTACGCTATGGTCACAAGACGCAGGCCTCCTAATTGTCCCTAGAATTTCTAAGCAAACAGCTGGAGGCAGGGCTTTCTCCTATAGAGCTCCATTTTTATGGAACGGTCTGCCTACCCATGTCAGAGACGCAAACTCGGTCTCAGCCTTTAAGTCTTTACTGAAGACTCATCTCTTCAGTGGGTCATATGATTGAGTGTAGTCTGGCCCCGGAGTGGGAAGGTGAACGGAAAGGCTCTGGAGCAACGAACCGCCCTTGCTGTCTCTGCCTGGCCGGTTCCCCTCTTTCCACTGGGATTCTCTGCCTCTAACCCTATTACAGGGGCTGAGTCACTGGCTTGCTGGGGCTCTCTCATGCCGTCCCTGGAGGGGGTGCGTCACCTGAGTGGGTTGATTCACTGTTGTGGTCATCCTGTCTGGGTTGGCGCCCCCCCCTTGGGTTGTGCCGTGGCGGAGATCTTTGTGGGCTATACTCAGCCTTGTCTCAGGATGGTAAGTTGGTGGTTGAAGATATCCCTTTAGTGGTGTGGGGGCTGTGCTTTGGCAAAGTGGGTGGGGTTATATCCTTCCTGTTTGGCCCTGTCCGGGGGTGTCCTCGGATGGGGCCACAGTGTCTCCTGACCCCTCCTGTCTCAGCCTCCAGTATTTATGCTGCAGTAGTTTATGTGTCGGGGGGCTGGGGTCAGTTTGTTATATCTGGAGTACTTCTCCTGTCCTATTCGGTGTCCTGTGTGAATCTAAGTGTGCGTTCTCTAATTCTCTCCTTCTCTCTCTTTCTTTCTCTCTCTCGGAGGACCTGAGCCCTAGGACCATGCCCCAGGACTACCTGACATGATGACTCCTTGCTGTCCCCAGTCCACCTGGCCATGCTGCTGTTCCAGTTTCAACTGACCTGAGCCCTAGGACCATGCCCCAGGACTACCTGACATGATGACTCCTTGCTGTCCCCAGTCCACCTGGCCATGCTGCTGCTCCAGTTTCAACTTCCACCTGACTGTGCTGCTGCTCCAGTTTCAACTGTTCTGCCTTATTATTATTCGACCATGCTGGTCATTTATGAACATTTGAACATCTTGGCCATGTTCTGTTATAATCTCCACCCGGCACAGCCAGAAGAGGACTGGCCACCCCACATAGCCTGGTTCCTCTCTAGGTTTCTTCCTAGGTATTGGCCTTTCTAGGGAGTTTTTCCTAGCCACCGTGCTTCTACACCTGCATTGCTTGCTGTTTGGGGTTTTAGGCTGGGTTTCTGTACAGCACTTTGAGATATCAGCTGATGTACGAAGGGCTATATAAATAAATTTGATTTTATTTGATTTACTGCCCCGTAGCACTCACTTCCGTCATCATGAAGTGCTTTGAGAGACTAGTCAAGGACCATATCACCTCCACCCTACCTGACACCCTAGACCCACTCCAATTTGCTTACCGCCCAAATAGGTCCACAGACGATGCAATCTAAACCACACTGCACACTGCCCTAACCCATCTGGACAAGAGGAATACCTATGTGAGAATGCTGTTCATCGACTACAGCTCGGCATTGAGTTTGAGTTTATTTTTTATTTTTACAGGGACAGTGCACATTAATCAACATTTCAGTAAAAGTGCCGGTTTTAGCCAACCGGCTAATTTTCAACCGCAGTCCCTGGGCAGGTTATTAAAAACAATTACAATATAGACAATAGCAACATAGAACAAGCAAGACATAGCAACATAGGACAAGCAAGACATAGCATACAGACAGAGCAACATAGGACAAGCAAGACGTAGCATACAGACAGAGCAGCATAAAACAAAAAGCAGCAAGACAAAATTCATAAAAGCAACAAAGTGTTTCCACACCTCACAAGCTACAGACAACAGACAACATGGAGAGTGGCAACACACAGCTAGGGACCATGTTCACAAATCTGATTGACCTTTAGCCATGTCTTCAAGCATTTTGTGAAAGTGTGATATTTGGTGCAGTTATGTGTGTCTGATGGCAGTGTATTCCAGACATGGGAAGCTCTCACAGAGAATGCAGATTTACTAAAGGTGCTTTTCCTTAGGGGAACTATACAGTCACCTCTCATGGCAGACCTTGTGGATCTGCTGCCATATGTCTGGGTTTTCTGTTTAACAAAAATATTGAGTGGAGGGGGAGCCAGGCCATTGAGGATCTTGAATACAAGACATGCGTCGGTGTGTTGCACAAGATTTTCCCAACTCAAGAGCTCATGCTTTCTAAGGATGTGACAATGATGATGGCTATTGGGCTTCCTATCAAGCACTTTGAGAGCCTGTTTGTAGACAGACTGAATAGGTTTTAATGTTGTACAGCAAGCGTGGGCCCAACTAGTCAAGCAGTATGTTAAGTGGGGGAGTATCATAGATTTGAAGTACAGTTTTGCTACCTCTGTAGTCAAACAATTTCGTATAAATCGGAAATTAGCTAGGTTGAATTTGGTTATTTGAATTACCTTTTTCACATGCTTTTTAAAAGAGAGGTTGGAATCAAGTATGATGCCAAGGTACTTAAAATCGGATACCACCTGGAGCTTCTCCCCTGACACATAGACATCTGGCTCAGTAGCATCTGTTGCCCTCTTTGTGAAGAACATGCAAACAGTTTTTTTCACATTGAGATGCAAACACGAGTCACTGAGCCACTTTGTAACCTGGACCATTACAGTAGTGAGTTCTTGTGCAGCTTGTTGTTTGCTCTTTGCATGCACATATATCACTGTATCATCTGCATACATTTGAACTTCAGACCCAGTACAGACAGAAGGCAGATCATTAATGTACAGGCTGAACAGGAGGGGCCCCAGTATTGACCCTTGGGGCACGCCCACATCATAGCTACGAGTGGGCGACAGCTCATTGCTCACTCTGACACACTGAGTTCTGCCTTCAAGGTATGATTTCATCCATCTCAAGGCATCAGGGGAAAAGTTGAACTTGGACAATTTTGTGATGAGAATCTCATGGTTAACAGTATCAAAAGCCTTCCTTAGGTCCAGAAACACAGCCCCAACAGCACCCCCTTTGTCCATCTTGGACTTCACATTTTCCAGAAGAAAGCAGTTGGCCGTTTCTGTGGAGTGTTTCGCTCTGAAGCCAAACTGCATGGAGTGTAATGTGAAGGGGCTGTTGTTGAGGTGGGCAATCAGTTGTTCTGCTACACACTTTTCAACAACCTTTGACACCACAGGTAATATGCTAATGGGCCTGTAGTTACTCACGTTAGCAGGGTCGCCTGATTTAAAGATGGCCGTTATTATGGCCGACTTCCATACCCTTGGAAACACACCGAGACCAATAGATGTGTTGGTGACCTTAGTAATGGGGCCAATGAGTGACTCTTTGTAGTTTTTAAGAAAGGTAGAGTCCATCCCAAACACATCTTTGGCTTTAGAGTTCTTTAGTGAGCTAATCACCTTGTTCACCTTTGACTCAGAAACCTCCCTTATGATGAAGACAGGTTGAGTGTCATTCACTAGCACTGAGCCCAAGAAACAAGTGGAGGGGTTCTGTGTCAGTACCCTGACAGAGTCAATAAAGTAGGAATTGAAGGCTATTGCTGTTTCGACTGCATCCTGTGTTAGATTGTTATTCACCATGATTTCTAGTCTTTTTGCAGTGTTACTATGGTCTTTCCCTGTTAACTTTTTTATATTCTCCCATATCAATTTAGAATTTCCCTTTGCTTCACCAATTATGTTAATAAAAAAGTTTGCCTTGGCCTGTCTGATTTCTTTCATCACCTTATTTCTCAACATGGTAAACCTACGTCTGTCATGCTCTAATTTAGATTTTAGGGCTATTTTTAGAGCATAATCTCGTTCTTTCATCAATTTCCAGATTTCTCCATTTAGCCAAGGAAGAGTGCTCTTTTGGCCAGGTTTGGATTAAATTTTCTTTAGGAAGCCATTTACTGTAGTCTGGATTGTGGATAGAAAAACCTGACTATCAGCTTCCACGTCTGTATAGGACAAGAGATCATTCCAGTTTATTCCCTTAATTGCTTTTTCAAAATTATTTAATTCACTCTTAGGTATTCTGAGTTGATCCGGCTTTCTAACAGTAGAGAGGTTAAACCTGCTCTTAGACAGCTTTCTGGCTATAAGTGTCAGATTATGATCAGACAGCCCAGTAACCATATTGAATGATTTAGTCACTCTCTCTGGTTTATTACTGAACACCAAATCAATCTGTGTTTTAGAGCAACAAGTCACCCTGGTTGGCCCTTTAACTAGCTGTGTAAGGTCAAAGGTATTAGTGATCCGTTTGAGGGTTTTCCTACAACACTTGTCTTCATAATTAATGTTAAAATCTCCCATTAAGATGACCTCTTTCCCAAAATCACATTCCCTAAGCATGGTATTAAACTGATCAAAAAACACACTTTTGGTGGAAGGTGGCCTATACATTCCAATGAGGGTAAAAGACATTTGGGGAGACAGTGTAACGTTCAGGCCGATACATTCTAGTTCATTATCACATGACCACTCAATTTGTTTACATCGGATATGTTCTTTAATGTAAATCATCACACCCCCTCCTCTTCCCTCAATCCTGTCTCTCCTGAAAACATTGTAGCCAGGCACAACCAAAGCAGCACATGGAGAGTGTTTATGGAGCCATGTCTCTGAGAGGCAGAGAAAGTCAAGGTTGGAGTCTGTGAGTAGATGTTGAATTTGATCACTTTTTGGAATGACACTACGAATGTTCAAGTGCCCCCCTAGTAGTCCCTTGGGCTTAGCTCGTGGGTCCCAGATGACTCGAGAGTGATTGACACATTGAAAAAAAATTCTGTGTTTTCTGACGGCTGGGTTTAGGCCGTTTTGTTTCGTTTTGATTAGGGGCAGTTCGGTAGCGCAATTAACAATCCCTCCCGCCTGCACTGGATGCGGGGAACTAATTAAAATAGCTTGCGTACCAGAATAGCTTGCGTACCTATACATTTAACACCATAGTGCCCTCCAAGCTCGTCATCAAGCTCGAGACCCTGGGTCTCGACCCCGACCTGTGCAACTGGGTACTGGACTTCCTGACGGGCCGCCCCCAGGTGGTGAGGGTAGGCAACAACATTTCCACCCCGCTGATCCTCAACACTGGGGCCCCACAAGGGTGCGTTCTGAGCCCTCTCCTGTACTCCCTGTTCACCCACGACTGCATGGCCACGCACGCCTTCAACACAATCATCAAGTTTGCAGACGACACAACAGTGGTAGGCTTGATTACCAACAACGACGAGACGGCCTACAGGGAGGAGGTGAGGGCCCTCGGAGTGTGGTGTCAGGAAAATAACGTCACACTCAACGTCAACAAAACTAAGGAGATGATTGTGGACTTCAGGAAACAGCAGAGGGAACACCCACCTATCCACATTGATGGAACAGTAGTGGAGAGGGTAGTAAGTTTTAAGTTCCTCTGCGTACACATCACAGACAAACTGAATTGGTCCACCCACACAGACAGCATTGTGAAGAAGGCGCAGCAGTGCCTCTTCAACCTCAGGAGGCTGAAGAAATTTGGCTTGTCACCAAAAGCACTCACAAACTTCTACAGATGCACAATCGAGAGCATCCTGTCGGGCTGTATCACCGCCTGGTACGGCAACTGCTCCGCCCACAACCGTAAGGCTCTCCAGAGGGTAGTGAGGTCTGCACAACGCATCACCCGGGGGCAAACTACCTGCCCTCCAGGACACCTACACCACCCGATGTCACAGGAAGGCCATAAAGATCATCAAGGACAACAACCACCTGAGCCACTGCCTGTTCACCCCGCTATCGTCCAGAAGGCGAGGTCAGTACAGGTGCATCAAAGCTGGGACCGAGAGACTGAAAAACAGCTTCTATCTCAAGGCCATCAGACTGTTAAACAGCCACCACTAACATTGAGTGGCTGCTGCCAACACACTGACTTAACTCCAGCCACTTTAATAATGGGAATTGATGTAAAATATATCACTAGCCACTTTAAACAATGCTACTTAATATAATGTTTACATACCCTACATTATTCATCTCATATGTATACATATATACTGTACTCTATATCATCTACTGCAACTTTATGTAATACATGTATCACTAGCCACTTTAACTATGCCACTTTGTTTACATACTCATCTCATATGTATATACTGCACTCAATACCATCTACTGTATCTTGCCTATGCCGCTCTGTACCATCACTCATTCATATATCTTTATGTACATATTCTTTATCCCCTTACACTTGTGTCTATAAGGTAGTAGTTTTGGAATTGTTAGCTAGATTACTTGTTGGTTATTACTGCATTGTCGGAACTAGAAGCACAAGCATTTCGCTACACTCGCATTAACATCTGCTAACCATGTGTATGTGACAAATAAAATTTGATTTGATCACAATATAGTGGCTATATCCAGGAAAGCCAAAGTTCCAACAGCTGGGCCTAAAATAGTGTATAAGAGATTATACAAAATATTTTGCTGTGAATCTTATGTGGATGATGTTAAAAATATTTGTTGGTCTGATGTGATTAATGAGGAGCATCCAGACACTGCACTTGATGAATTTATGAAATTGCTTCTTCCAGTTATTGATAAACATGCACCTGCTAAGAAACTGACTGTTAGAACGGTTAAGGCTCCATGGATTGATGAGGAATTGAAAAACAGAATGGTTGAAAGAGATGGGGCAAAAGGAGTGGCTAATAAGGCTGGCTGTACATCTGACTGGCTTACTTACTGCAAATTGAGAATTTCTGTGACTAAACTCAACAAAAAGAAGGCCGTCATTGTATTAAGAATTTGAATTTGTTCTTAACTGACTTACCTTGTTAAATAAAGGATAAAAAAAGATGTTAGCACTAAACAGTCTCCATATATACAGTACCAGTCAAAAGTTTGGACACGCCTACTAATTCCAGGGTTTTTCTTTATTTTTACTCTTTTCTACATTGTAGAATAATAGTTATGACATCAAAACTATGAAATAACACATGGAATCATGCATTAACCAAAAAATTGTTAAACAAATCAAAATATCTCACAAAGACAGTGGTTGGAACCGAAAATCTAAATTTTGACTCATCAGACCAAAGGACAGATTTCCAGTGGTCTAATGTCCATTGCTCGTGTTTCTTGGTCCAAGAAAGTCTCCTCTTCTTATTGGATGTCCTTTGGTAGTAATTTCTTTGTAGCAATTTGACCATGAAGGCCTGATCCACACAGTCTTCTGTGAACAGTTGATGCTGAGATGTGTCTGTTACTTGAAGTCTGTGAAGCATTTATTTGGGCTGCAATTTCAGAGGCTCGTAACTCCTCTGCAGCAGAGGTAACTCTGGGTCATCATTTCCTGTGGCGGTCCTCATGAGAGCCAGTTTCATAATAGCGCTTGATGGTTTTTGTGACTGCAATTGAATACAATTTCTTAAAATGTTCTGCATTGACTGACCTTCATGTCTTAAAGTAATGATGGACTATCATTTCACTTTGCTTATTTGAGCTGTTCTTGCCATAATCTGGACTTGGTCTTTTACCAAATAGGGCTATCTTCTGTATACCACCTCGACCATGTCACAATACAACTTATTGGCTCAAACACAAATTAAGAAAGAAAGAAATTCCACAAATAAACGTTTATCAAGTCACACTTGACATGATTCCATATGTGTTATTTCATAGTTTTGATGTCTTCACTATTATTCTACAATGTAAAAAATTGTCAAAATAAAGAAAAACCCTGGAATGAGTAGGTGTGTCCAAACTTTTGACTGGTACTGTGGGCATCCTAGAGCAAAACATGAACGTGGTCATAATAGTCTAGCCTTTAGATTGAGACGCAGCCAATGTGCGGACATCGACCTTAGGTGGTTCTGTTGTGAGACTCACACACTCCCCAATGAAATACAGCAGCTCCTTTTCAATCTGCCAGATACACACATACATGCACGCAAGCATACACGTGTACACACCCAATGACACACCTTATCTCTCTTTCAGACTAGTGTTTGTCCTTCATCTCCTGTGTTTATGGGTGTTGATGTGAAACAATCCCAGAGTAGAAAACCATGTCCTTTTGTATATCACACTAACCATAACTGTTTAAGACACACATCCTTCAACCTACAATACATACACGTCACACACACACACACACAGAATAGGTCCCATTTGACATAAAAGACCATTACACTTGAAGAGGAAAGAGATATTTTTTTCCACTATTGTTTTGCTAGCTGATAAAGATTGTTATAACATTCCAAATGGGTGTGTCTATACCTACAGTCTCCTCAAAATGTGACTTTGGTGACTAATAACTGGGATCATTTCTACCACTATAATACTTCCTTACTTCTATTTCACAATGGCCTGTTCTTATGAGGTAACAATCAGCCTATGTTGTCTGGTGGACAATGGTGTGGAGGGAGAGAGAGAAATAGCTCTATCTGGTCAAGCAGTTTTCTCACCATGTGTGTGCATGTGGTTTTGCTTGTGTCAGAGCTGATATGTGTATTTAGCATGTTGATGCTTAACATTGTGCATGCCAAGCCAGACAAGGTGCAGCTGGGGTCTCACACACACCTGCTTTTGGTTGTGCACCCCTATCTTATGTCCCTGTGTGTGTGTCTGTGTGTGTGATATTACCATTTGATGAAGCATGTAGAAGCTGGGAAAGATCTAGCTACTATATACACTTACACCCCCCTCTACACAAGCATTGTTCAGTCTCATGTTTGTCTGTGTTCGGTGGGAATCTAATTGGCCTTTACAGCCAGAGGTAGACCACTAAACTATGATGACTGCCATGTACCTTAAACCACCAACAGATCACTCATTACAGTACGTGTGTTTTTGTACAGTAATGGCCAAACTTACAGCTAGTCATCATGTAGTACAGAGAGTGCTTGGGCCCCATTCCAAACAGATTGGAAATGCAGAGATCAACTCCACTCATTGTGCCACTGAGAATACTCACCTGGAGAGAGTTCTCTGTTTTCCACTGACCGCTGGTCCTGTAAGTCAATTTGGGAATGTTGACTGTAATTCCAGCCCTCACAGAAGGATAGAAGGAATACTGGGGAATGTTGGGATTTATTGTTGACTGATTGTAAATTCATGCTGGGACATCCAGGATGTGGCTAAATTCTGGGTTAGGAGAGGGAGGAAGAGGGTGAGAAGAAAGCAAGGACGAAGCAAAAGAGAGTAAGAGCAAGTGATTACGTGGTCAGGTTTAAAGTTTTGGCAAAGCCTGTGGTCTCTGAATGTGTGCAGAGGCTTAAGCTGAACCATAAATTCCTAAAGGGATGGTGTTAGGGATAATAGATGGAGACAGCTCATACGCTGCGTCCAATATGCTCACCTCACACGTAGCAATGTGAAGGGAGCCCTCTTTGATTAAAGTAGAGGGCAAAATACCCTTACATTTAATGCTAACAATGTTCAATAAGTGGTGTTCCATTCTATTCTATCCTATTCTGGACCCTGCTTACGGGAACAACTCCCCCCACCCCCCTCTTTGCTCTGACTGGAAGAACTAATCTACAACCAATTTGAATGAAGGTCAGAGATCAACTAAATTAGGGCCACTTGATAAGAGATGTTTATACAGGCTAGGTCTAATGGCCGCATGGTTACAGTTAGGTTCATGTTAGTTTTGGCCTTAGGGTGGTTGTGGCCTGTTTTACTAATGAGGATCAAATTACAATATCAATGGTCAATGCTTAGTGTGGAGATTGAGCCTGTCTTTCTCTCAGTTGAACATCGTAGTTCCTACATTCAGTATATCACAACTCAGATACACGTAGCAGTGTGCTGACTCTTTATGTGGAAACTTTTTATTTTGGGTAATGTTACTTCATTCAGAAATAAGTGTTTTTTACTGTGACCATTTGTGAAGTTGATGAGGTAATTCCTTCACCCCCCCTCTCTCTTTATCCCTTATTCTCATTCTCTGTTAATGCTTAGCACTGGCATGTGAGAAGATGGCAGCCATGGCAACAGCTAAGACCCCCATCACTACAGACAAGGATATCACATTACACACAGACCCCCCCCCCCCCCCCCAAGCTACACTGTAAAACCAAGTGTTTAGGATCTGAACACATAACTAAACACTTTTCCCAAAAGGCTTAGACATTCAGAGGTAAAACGCGTCAAGGCATTTAGAATGTCAATGAAAATGTGTCAGTGTTTAGATTGTAAACACCATTACATGTTTATACGCTGTAACACTTTTTAAACACATTATTAACATGTTTTTTTTAACACAAGGCATTTAGGTTTGAGAGGTAATAAACAGTCAAAAACATGTTTGTCATGAAATTGGATGATATATGGATGAAACCTGATAAAAGTATGACGACCAAAGTATGAAAAGTTACTGTTGCTTCTACGTTTCATCACAAAGTTACCATGTGACTAAAGGCTCATTGGCATAAAGGCCTACTGTAGCTCTGATTGACTATGGCGCAACGGTCTGCAGTGTTTATTAATTGTACAAACGCACGGTCGCTCTCCCTTTCTATATTGCTATAGAATTCTCACAAATGCTTTAGAATGTTTGAGAATTACGTATCTCAAAAAATTATGAAAACGTGAACATTACCATATTTAAGTGCTCACAGATAATAATAGAAAATGAGGTGACACATTTCTCCTGGGGGTGTATATGAATAGATTAAATAAGATTTCACATTTCTAAAATGTTGTCAGTTCTACTTTAAGGGATATGCACACATATATAATTCTGAAATCTTTTTTTTTATTGTCTTCAAATAATGTTCAATTTGTCCAAAATTATAATGAAATTAATTATAAAAAAATATATTTTATCGTAGGTAGAGAATCCAAGCAGTACATCTCTCCATGATAGGGTAAAATCTTCATAAATATGATCAGCTGTGTTTGTTAGTGACAGACATATGATTATTGCATTTAATAACTTTCTGTAAATGTAGTTTTCACCAAGTGAATGTGTTTCAATTCAAAGTAAACCCAATATGAAAACATTTGACACATTTCACAAGGCCTTCAGTTACAGCCTAGTTATCCTCTACAATGTGGTCTGAAATCACTGGCTCATGTGCAACAAAAGACCTTCAAGTCACAGGTCCGTGAAGTGATTAATAGTTCCCATCAGAATCCAGCATGAAGGAGAATATTCAACCATTTTAATATTTTATCACCCATAACTTGCGCTAGGCATGACTGCTGCTGTAAAATAATTAACTATAAAGATTACCAAAATCATATAAACTGGAACAACCATCTCAGTAACAAGTGCAATAAATCCAACCCCTTACAGCTTAAATTAGCGTTAGAAAAACATTATTTATTCATCTTTGTATAGTATAAGATACATTAATCAATCAATATGCATGAAAAACTAAAGATATTAAAACAAAATATTGAAAAACTACCTGCTGCAAAGCATGCTGGGAAATATGATAATAGCACCCCTACCACATCTTTTTCACTCTGAGTTATTGGAAATTAACTCAGCAGAGTAACAACAACACCATGCAATTGAAAATATTTATTGAATCAAATGTCTTGTTCAGTTGTGCAGAAATGTAGGTAAGGTGACAGACATTACTAACTCTAATCTGAATAAAAGGCATGAGAAGTCACATTTTTAGGACTAAATGCACTCTAAATAGGACGATGGGAAAGTTAACACTAGCGTTTAAAATCTGAACACCTAGGAGATATACAGTTGAAGTCGGAGGTTTACATACACTTAGGTTGGTTAGGACATCTACTTTGTACATGACACAAGTCATTTTTCCAACAGTTGTTTACAGACAGATTATTTCACTTATAATTCTCTGTATCACAATTTCAGTGGGTCAGAAGTTTACACACACTAAGTTGACTGTGCCTTTCAAACAGCTTGGAAAATTCCAGAAAATTATGTCATGGCTTTCGAAGCTTCTGATAGGCTAATTTACATAATTTGAGTAAATTGGAGGCGTACCAGTGGATGTATTTCAAGACCTACCTTCAAACTCATGGCCTCTTTGCTTGACATCATGGGAAAATCAAAATAAATCAGCCAAGACCTCAGAAGAAAATTGTAGACCGCAATTGTAGACCGCCTGAAGGTACCACATTCATCTGTACAAACAATAGTATGCAAGTATAAACACCATGGGACCACGCAGCCGTCATACCGCTCAGGAAGGAGACGCGTTCTGTCTCCTAGAGATGAGCGTACTTTGGTGCGAAAAGTGCAAATCAATCCCAGAACAACAGCAAAGGACCTTGTGAAGATGCTGGATGAAACAGGTACAAAAATATCTATATCCACAGTAAAATCAAATCAAATCAAATGTATTTATATAGCCCTTCGTACATCAGCGATATCTCAAAGTGCTGTACAGAAACCCAGCCTAAAACCCCAAACAGCAAGCAATGCAGGTGTAGAAGCACGGTGGCTAGGAAAAACTCCCTAGAAAGGCCAAAACCTAGGAAGAAACCTAGAGAGGAACCAGGCTATGTGGGGTGGCCAGTCCTCTTCTGGCTGTGCCGGGTGGAGATTATAACAGAACATGGCCAAGATGTTCAAATGTTCATAAATGACCAGCATGTTCGAATAATAAGAAGGCAGAACAGTTGAAACTGGAGCAGCAGCACGGCCAGGTGGACTGGGGACAGCAAGGAGTCATCATGTCAGGTAATCCTGGTGGTCCTAAGGCTCAGGTCCTCCGAGAGAGAGAAAGAAAGAGAGAAGGAGAGAATTAGAGAACGCACCATTAGATTCACACAGGACACCGAATAGGACAGGAGAAGTACTCCAGATATAACAAACTGACCCTAGCCCCCGACACATAAACTACTGCAGCAGAAATACTGGAGGCTGAGACAGGAGGGGTCAAAATGAGTCCTATATCGACATAACCTGAAAGGCCACTCAGCAAGGAAGAAGCCACTGCTCCAAAACCGCCATAAAAAAGCCAGAATACGGTTTGCAACTGCACATGGGGACAAAGATCGTACTTTTTGGAGAAATGTCCTCTGATCTGATGAATCAAAAATCCAACTGTTTGGCCATAATGACCATCATTATGTTTGGAGGAAAAAGGGGGAAGCTTGCAAGCCGAAGAACACCATCCCAACTGTGAAGCATGGGGGTGGCAGCATCATGTTGTGGGGGTGCTTTGCTGTAGGAGAGACTGGTGCACTTCACAAAATAGGTGGCATCATGAGGGAGGAAAATTACATGGATATATTGAAGCAACATCTCAAGACATCAGTCAGGAAGTTAAAGCTTGGTCGCAAATGGGTCTTCCAAATGAACAATGACCCCAAGCAAACTTCCAAAGTTGTGGCAAAATGGCTTAAGGACAACAAAGTCAAGGTATTGGAGTGGCCATCACAAAGCCTTGACCTAAATCCTATAGAACATTTGTGGGCAGAACTGAAAAAGCATGTGCGAGCAAGGAGGCCTACAAACCTGACTCAGTTACATCATTTTTGTCAGGAGGAATGGGACAAATTCACTCAACTTATTGTGGGAAGCTTGTGGAAGATTACCCGAAACGTTTGACCCAATTTAAACAATTGAGGCAATACACTTCATTAGTATTTGGTAGAATGTAAACTACTGACCCACTGGGAATGTGATGAAAGAAATTAAAGCTGACATAAATCATTCTCTGTTATTATTCTGACATTTCTCATTCTTAAAATGAAGTGGTGATCCTAACTGACCTTAGACAGGGAATTGTTACTTGGATTAAATGTCAGGAACTGTGAAAAACTGAGTTTAAATGTATTTGACTAAGGTGTATGTAAACTTCCGACTTCAACTGTATGTGTTCTCCTGTTTTTAAACTGACTGGAAAAAGCTGACTATCATGTTTAATCTTGCATTCTCAACACCTGTGTTTAAGATGAGAACACTTATTGGCAAATCTAAATGCCTAATGTTAAGTTTTAAACACTGACGTTTACAGTGCTTCATGGTTTTACAGTGTAACCATCCCTTCACACATAGACAAAACAACAAGACCCCCCAGTACAGCCCAACGTGATCCTTTTGAGGTTTTGTTGCCCAGTACAACAAACACAAAGCTCTTAAAATGAGCTGTGGTTGCATTCATCCAAAGATAACATCAGATAAACAACAACATAAACCTAACAACACTGTGTCCTGTCAGAGCTGTGATGCTGACATCTGGTCTGTAAGAAAGACCAGATCAGAAAAGAGGCCAGGCCAGGCCTGTCTCTGTGAATCACATTACAGACAAAATTTGCATCCATAATATCCCATTACGTAATGGTAATATGAGAGTTTGCAGGCCTTTTAGAGTGCGGATGACTCTGTGGTTCAATAATGTCCCATTGGAACCAGGTTATTCACAGTGAGAACCCTTGTACTATGACTAGAACCATGATGCATCAACAGTTAGGGAGTCCAGTAGTTATACAGTCTAATTATCATTCCCGAGAAAATGTATGGAAATTAAAGTTGTCATAATGAATCCCAAGCCTTGAAGAATAATACACAAAAGGTATGTCATAGGCAGACTCGCCGTAACTAATGGTTGCATAATAACATATTGCTCTTTTAGATAATCTGAGCAATATGAGGAACATTGCATTTTGAAAAATGCATTACCAGTGTGCTGGAGAGCACAAGAACATGTCATATTTGTTTTGTCTGTTAACTAGACCACCATGGTCATTTCATGTCTGTCAGTATCATATGATACTAAACCAAACACTGCTAGATGGCAGAGATTAGTGGTTATAATTGCATACAGTGACCTTCATTATTAACTGACAGGTAGTCTAGCGGTTAAGTGCATTGGGCCAGTAACCAAAAGGTCGCTGGTTGAAATTCCTGAGCAGATAGTGTGAAAAACCTATTGATGTGCCCTTGAGCAAGGCACTTAACCTCAGTTGCGCTGGATAAGAGTGTCTACTAAATTGTAAAAAAAATATTTCATTATTGCTTGTGAGAACAGGGGAGCCTCAAACAGTAAGCAGTCATTTCATGCCAAGTTGGATGTCCATAAAATAGTCTCTTGTTGAATGAACAGACCATAACAATAATACTATTTTATTGTGAATATATATTTGCACAAGAATCAACACCATGTTATGAACATTATTTTCCATTTTTTTTCTGTTTCTTTTTTATACACTAAATGTCATTATTGTACAAATATATACAAAATTGTATCAGGCTAGTCAAGTTCCACAAAATAGTAAGTAATGTATTAAAGCACAATCAAAGATACTCCAGGGACATGCCCATTCCATGGCTACATCATGCCGTTGGCATTATACACACATCAACACGCTACTCCAATAAACAGGCATGATCCTGAACGCTCCAAATCTGGTGGTCACTAGATGGCCATGGCAGAAGGGACAGTATTGGCAACGATCATACTGTAAGTACTTCATTTTGGGTTAGGGTTACAGTGCTGCGGTTTTGTAATGTGTAACTGAGAACTTAACTCTCGTTTACAGATTTTAGAAAGCAACACAAAGAAGAAACAAGCAGAAGAGGAACAAGAAGAAGATGAGAAAGAAACAGTCTTTAGATATGCTGATATCATTCTCCAGTTGTCTGCTCACCAGGGTCTGTGAAACAACTTAAGCCTTTTGGAAAGCTTTTCTGTCTTTCACGTTCCTGTAATCCTGAGTCTGGGGATACAGTAGGAAACTAACTCCAGGAGCATATTGTTCAAGCCTAGCTGCCAGTCTGAAGCTGAAACAGACTGCCACCCAGGCTAGGTAGATACCAGCTAGCTACGGAACATAAGAAACATATCTCTGAGCTACTGCTCCTGCTCCTGCTCTACTACTACACATAGCATACAGTACGGCATGCAACGGACACTTTGGGACATAATTCCAATGGCTATCCATCAAAGAATAACTTTGGAAAAATTAATGGTATGTTGAAGCTACATAGGCACTGGGAATCTGATGCATCAAATGAAGTTATACTGTATCAGTATCTATACAGTATCTATACAGACCTGGGTCATATGCATACTGTACTTTCGAAGACTTGAGTTGCACTAAATATAGCTTGCCTGGTGCAATGGAACGAATTTAATAGTTCCAAAAGTGCAAACGCCTGCCTACCCTGTATGTGAAGCTAAACAAAGTACACCAAAAGTATTAGAAAGTAATTGGCCTAGGTCACTGATTGGTACCCCAGGAATGCTAACTTGACCATAAAGATATGAAAGTACGATTTGACCCTGAATGTTAGCAGAGAAAGATCTATCATGGGTCAACTATCCCCATTCCTGGAATGGTGACAGTGTTCTTCAGCTCTCTATTGAGTGAACCCTACTCTAGTCTACTGGATCTATTCACATACTGCTGTTTGACCTGCATGAGAATAAATAAATACAGTTGAAGTCGGAAGTTTAGATAGACTTAGGTCGCTTTTCAACCACTCCACAAATTTCTTGTTAACAAACTATAGTTTTGGCAAGTCGGTTAGGACATTGTATCACAATTCCACTGGGTCAGAGGTACACATACACTTCGTTGACTGTGCCTTTCAACAGCTTGGAAAATGTCAGAAAATTGTGTCATGGAATTAGAAGCTTCTGATAGGCTAATTGACATAATTTGAGTAAATTGGAGGTGTACCTGTGGATTTATATCAAGGCCTACCTTCAAACTCAGTGCCTCTTTGCTTGACATCATGGGGAAATCAAAAGAAATCAGCCAAGACCTCAGAAAAGAATTGTAGACCTCCACAAGTCTGGTTCATCCTTGGGAGAAATTTCCAAATGCCTGAAGGTACAATGTGTATCTGTGCAAACAATAGTACGCAAGTATAAACACCATGAGACCATGCAGCCATCATACCGCTCAGGAAGGAGCCGCATTCTGTCTCCTAGAGATGAGCGTACTTTGGTGCGAAAAGTGCAAATCAATCCCAGAACAACAGCAAAGGACCTTGTGAAGACTCTGGAGGAAACAGGTACAAATGTATCTATATCCCCAGTAAAACGAGTTCTATATCGACATAACCTGAAAGGCCGCTCAGCAAGGAAGAAGCCACTGCTCCAAAACCGCCATAAAAAAGCCAGACTACGGTTTGCAACTGCACATGGGGACAAAGATCGTACTTTTTGGAGAAATGTCCTCTGGTCTGATGAAATAAAAATCCAACTGTTTGGCCATAATGACCATCGTTATGTTCGGAGGAAAAAGGGGGATGCTTGCAAGCCGAAGAACACCATCCCAACCGTGAAGCACGGAGGTGACAGCATCATGTTGTGGGGGTGCTTTGCTGCAGGAGGGACAGATGCACTTCACAAAATAGATGGCATCATGAGGGAGGAAAATTACGTGGATATATTGAAGCAACATCTCAAGACATCAGTCAGGAAGTTAAAGCTTGGTCGCAAATGGGTCTTCCAAATGGACAATGACCCAAAGCATACTTCCAAAGTTGTGGCAAAATGGCTTAAGGACAACAAAGTCAAGGTATTGGAGTGACCATCACAAAGCCCTGACCTCAATCCCATAGAAAATGTGTGGGTAGAACCGAAAAAGCGTGTGCGAGCAAGGAGCCCTACAAACCTGACTCAGTTACACCAGCTCTGTCAGGAGTAGTGGGCCAAAATTCACCTAACTTATTGTGGGAAGCTTGTGGAAGGCTATCCGAAATGTTTGACCCAAGTTAAACAATTTAAAGGCAATGCTAGCAAATACTAATTGAGTGTATGTAAACTTCTGACCCACTGGGAATGTGATGAAAGAAATAAAAGCAGAAAAAAATCATTCTCTAATATTATTCTGACATTTCACATTCTTAAAATAAAGTGGTGATCCTAACTACCTAAGACAGGGAACTTTTACTAGGATTAAATGTCAGGAATTGTGAAAAAGTTTAAATGTATTTGGCAAAGGTGTATGTAAACTTCCGACTTCAACTGTAAATCAAAACCGTTGGATTATCAATAACTTTGCTTTCCATTTCAGTTACAGGTTTTGTTGTCTTCATAATTATATTTTTTATGTACTGTACAGTATAATAAATATCATAAACAACAGAAACTAAGCTTAAATCATTCGTATCAGTGAATTATAAAGGACAGACACTCAACCTCCCTCTTACTCCAACCAAAACATATAAGTACATTTATGATGACGAATTAAAGGGTTTGGTTAGCTCCAAAGAATACACCATATAATAGAATAGCTCAGTCAACATGGTGGAGAAGAGATGAGAGGGAGGAAAGAGCACCCCTTTGGCTTTGGAGAATGATTGGAGAGCAGGAGAGTGACTTCTCTTCCATATTGGCAGTGCGTTAACAGATCAGTGATGATATTCAGGAGATGGAGAGTCAGAAAACGGTCCAATGTAAAACACTGTCTGGTTGAGATGTGTGTGTGTGTAGGGGTCATGAGTGTCGGGGGCCAGTGAGGTGCCACAGCAGCAGTAGTTGGAGTCCCAACATGGGCCAAGGGGAGGGGCTTAGAGAGGTCCCGCCACCACAGTCAGAATCATCCTCCTGTTGGTCACAACATCCGTTGATCAGACAAGCACCAATCAGACAATTCAAACTCCGATTACGCTGGCAAATAATAGAGAACATACATTTTTGCATTCAGAAGGGTGCAACATTATAGAATGTTCGGTGTGTGTATGTGTGTGTGTGTTGCCTCCTGTTGTTTGATGCCAGTGTTCAGGATATCCATGCGTGCCCTTGGCCTTCGTGTGTGTGTGTGTTTGTGTCGTACAGTACTGCACACCGTCAAAGGCAGGAAACCCATCTGGCACTTCCTCTATTTACAGGGAATATAGACTGCAGAGCAACTTCCATAGTTCAGCTGTGGGGAGAGAGTCCTACTTTCACTCTCCATAGAGGATCTACATCTGCTGTACAATACCCGTACCTTCCATTCCCAGGCCACCCTAAACATCACTACCGGCCTGTGTGTGTGACAGGTCTATAACAGGTAGTACATCTCTTTTACTCTACAGTACACTATTCACCTGGTAGAGAATTACATGATATACTGTATTGGTACCTTATTTTCCTTTTGTTCTGGGATTATCCAAGTGTGTTTAATTATTTGAAGGAAGTAGCTACAGTACTAGAATCCTGGTCATCATTATTAACACATAGATAGTAGTGGTTGTGTTTAAGGCCTATCAGTAGATTTTCGGTCAGTTAGTAGTTGCTGTGTGTAACACCTGACTATCAACATGGGTGGAGAGACACAGGCCTCAGTTCAGTTTTTATTGACAGGGAATATCCCTAGGCCCAGCATCAACTCCTGCAGCAACATGAGGAAGGGGACAGGCCAGAGACACACACAAACCAATTCATGCAATCAGGCAATGAAGAACATCCAATGGAAAGAGAGAGAGAGAGATCAAGAGGGAGAGAGAGATAGAGAAGAACAAAAATGTGTGCGCGCACATTTTTGACTTACGTCTACGTGGTTATCGAAACACACGTCAGGTCCTTTCCTGTACCTGGGGTTCTGAGCTAGCTCACAGCGATCTGGACCTTGGGCTGCACACGCACACACTAAGGAAATACTAACGCACAAACAAATCTGCAACACAAACCTCAAAAATATACACACGCACTCTGATCTTAAATACAGACGTATCTTGGTCAAACATACATCTCCAAATCACATATTTAACACACTCCCTTACAAGCTCATATGTATCACTGGCAGGTTGATGTTTATTGGGAGTCTTGTCCTGGAGGCAGAACTGAGTGATTTCCACTAGATGGGCCGGATGCAAAGTCAAAATAGTCTCTTTTGTAAAAATGTATGGGGGAAAAAATTGCTTTGATCTTAATTTAAGGTTAGGCATTAGGGTTAGCAATGTGGTTAAGGTTAGGGTTGAGAGTAGTGTTAGGTTTAAAATCAGATTGTATGACATTGTAGTAGTGCCAGCTAGTGAACACTCTGCAGAGCTGCCTCCAGAACAAGATTTATAATGAAAAAACACTAACCTGTGTATCACCCTGTCTGTGGAAGAGTGTTACACTTTAACAATTCCATTATAAATATCACCCCTATGATTGAACATGACACTGTGATTGGACAGCCTCTTAGTTGTGTGCAATAGAGTGTAGTGTGTATGTTTTAAATGTATGCTGTGTGTGTGTGGATGAGTGTGTGGATGAGTGTGTGTGTGTGTGTGTGTGTGTGTGTGTGTGTGTGTGTGTGTGTGTGTGTGTGTGTGTGTGTGTGTGTGTGTGTGTGGATGAGTGTGTGTGTTTGTCCTCAAACTGAGCTGTAAACTACTGGCCTTTTGTTTGAACCCTCTCTGACCTGGGATGATGACACTTTACATCAGCAGGAATCTAAAGCCCCAAACACATATATCTCATAGACATGCACACACACACTTACACTTTACACTGATTGAAAGTGATCCCAACATGGGTTCCAGATGTTCCACTCAGATACACAGCTCCATATTAATTTATACTATGAGAATAAAAGTTTTAATCAAGCAGTAATACTGACTAGAAAATGATTGCAATATGATGTGTGTGGGTGTGTGTGGAAGGAAACATGGTTGCTCTGCCTGTCGTAGTGGTCTGGGGTCACAGGACAGACAGGTGGTCTTGGCATCAGTGATCAGAAACACCAGGTTAGTGTTGGGCAGCTTCTCAGCTCGATACATCCTGAAACAAACACACACACACCGTAGTAAGCTACTCAACATTATACTGTACATACTAAAAGGATGAGAGGAGAGGAATGCTAACCATCTAAATATTACACACATGAGAGAACACTTCCCCAGTAGCGGTGCGTGGGCAAAATCAATGGGGAAGCCAAACTGATATGTATTTCTTTCCAACGTATGTTTTAACAATTGTGTTGTTTGCTATGTTAAAAATGCATTTCTAAGACACTGTGATAGCCGATATGAGGCCGATAATGCCATATCACAGACAATGTTCTAAAATACAGGTGTCACAGATTGGCAGAGTAAATTCAACAACATACAGTGCATTTAGAAAATATTCATACCCCTCATACCCCTCTAATTCCACATTTTGTTGTGCTACAGACAGAATTCAAAATGGATTAAATTGATAATTTTTACGCTACAATCAAAACGAAAACAACCCAGGACATCTTACTCAGTGAAAGTGGTTGCAGTCTGCCGTGAAGCATTCATCTGAGTATACGGGTAAGAGTCTAGCTACATTTTCAGGTATTATACATGTCAAATTTTGTCAGGAAGTTGTTTTCATTGCAAGTTCAAATGTACTGTTAGCTAGCTAGTGAATGTCAGCTTGCTGGCTCGCTAGCTAATGTTATGTGTGATCTGTGTAGTAATATTATTGGTTTCTCAGAAATGTATTTGCATTGTATTGCCAGTTATAGCCTAATCACAGAAAATGGCGCCAATAGAAATGGCAGCCGTGCATCTAGGCCCTAAGCAAATTTGCAGATTTCTTTTGTGTGTATTTCTTACAGTATTAGCCCAGAAAATGTTTTGTGTTATTACATATAGCCAGGAATAACTTTTGGATATCAGAGAGGTGGTAACTCACCAGCATTATTAGGATTACAAACAGGAATAAGACTTTCCCAAATCTGATCCTTTGTTCTTACCCCCCAATGTAATTGAACTGATTCCAGAGGCTGATCCAAAACATCGCCGGCGGGGAAGAGGTACACCACCCACCGAGTATATTACTCGTTAATGTTCAGCCTCTGGATAATAAAGTTTACGAGCTCATGGCAAGGATTTCCTTCCAGAGAGATATCAGGGATTGTAACATACTCTGTTTCTCGGGATATACTGTCTGAGTCTGTACAGCCAGTTGGTGTTATTGTGATAACATACAGGAACTCAAGTCCTTTTGTTCACCCAACCTAGAATACCTCATAATCAAATGCTGACCGTATTACCTCCCAAGAGAATTATATTCAGTTATAGTCATAGCTGTGTATATTCCCCCTCAAGCTGATACCACGACGGACTTCAAAGAACTTCACTGGACTTTATGCAACCTGTAAACCACATATCCTGAGGCAACATTTATTGTAGCTGGGAATTTTAACAAAGCAAATTTGAGGAAAATGCTACCAATGTTCTGTCAACACATTGGCTGAAGAACTCGCGCTGCTACAACAGTTGACAACTGCTACTCCAACTTCCGGCATGCCTACAAGGCACTCCCTGCCCTCCCTTCTGCAAATCTGATCACAACTCCATTTTGCTTCTCCCTTCCTATAGGCAGAAACTCAAACAGGAAGTACCCGTGCTAAGGACTATTCAATGTTGGTCTACCCAATCAGAATTGACACTTTAAGATTGTTTTGATCACGCGGACTGGGATATGTCCCGGGTAGCCTCTGACAATAACATTGACGAATACACGGATACGGTGACTAAGTTTAGCTCAGACAGGAGATGTATGTGGCAGGGTCATATAGACAATCACGGACTACATAGGGAAAACCAGCCACGTCACGGACACTGATGTCCCAAGGCTGCCGGCCAACTCCTAGCCTCATCTTCAGAGCATGCGCAGACCAGCTGACTGGAGTGCTTACGGACATATTCAATCTCTCCTTATCCTAGTCTGCTGTCCCCACATGCTTCAAGATTGCCACCATTGTTCCCTTACCCAGGAAAGCAAAGGTAACTGAACTAAATGATTATCGCCCCGTAGCAGTCACTTGTCATCATGAAGTGCTTTGAGAGACTAGTCAAGGATCATATCACTTCTACATTACCTGATAGCCTAGACCCACTTAAATTTGCTGAACGCCCCAATAGATCCACAGATGATGCAATCGCCATCACACTGCACACTGTCTTATCCCATCTGTACAAGAGGAATACTTATGTAATAATGCTGTTCATTTACATTAGCTCAGCATTCAACACCATAGTACCCTCCAAGCTCATCAATAAGCTTGAGGCCCTGGCTCTGAATCCCGCCTTATGAAACTGGGTCCTGGACTTGCCCCCAGGTGTTGAAAGTAGCAAACAACACCTCCACTTCGCTAATCCCCCACAAGGGTGCCTGCTCTGCCCCCTCCTGTACTCCCTTTTCACCCATGACTGTGTGGCCACACATGCCTCCAACTCAATCATCAAGTTTGCAGACGACACAACAGTAGTAGGCCTGATTACCAACAATGACGAGACAGCCTACAGGGAGGGCCCTGGGAGTGTGGTGCCAGCAAAATAACCTCTCACTCAACGTCAACAAAACAAAGGAGCTGATTGTGGACTTCAGGAAACAGCAGAGGGAACACCAACCTCAGGAGGCTGTATCACCGCCTGGTACGGCAACTGCACCACCCACTCTCCAGAGTGTGGTGCCGTCTGCCCAACGCATCACAGGGGGTAAATTACCTGCCCTCCAGGACACCTACAGCACCCGATGTCACAGGAAGGCCAAAAAGAAAATCAAGGGCAACAACCACCCGAGCCACTGCCTGTTCACCCCGCTATCATCCAGAAGTCAAGGTCAGTACAGGTGCATCAAAGCTGGGACCAAGAGGCTGAAAAACAGCTTCTATCTCAAAGCCATCAGACTGTTAAACAGCCGTCACTTACACATTATAGGCTGCTGCCCTATATACATAGACTTGAAATCATTGGCCACTTTAATAATGGAACACTAGTCACTTTAATAATGTTGACATAGTTTGCTTTTTTCATATCATATATACAGTGGGGAGAACAAGTATTAGATACACTGCCAATTTTGCAGGTTTTCCTACTTTTCCTACAAAGCATGTAGAGGTCTGTAATTTTTATCATAGGTACACTTCAACTGTGAGAGACGGAATCTAAAACAAAAACCCAGAAAATCACATTGTATGATTTTTAAGTAATTAATTTTCAAGTATTTGATCACCTACCAACCAATAAGAATTCTGGCTCTCACAGACCTGTTAGTTTTTCTTTAAGAAGCCCTCCTGTTCTCCACTCATTACCTGTATTAACTGCACCTGTTTGAACTCGTTACCTGTATAAAAGAAACCTGTCCACACACTCAATCAAACAGACTCCAACCTCTCCACAATGGCCAAGACCAGAGAGCTGTGTAAGGACATCAGTGATAAAATTGTAGACCTGCACAAGGCTGGGATGGGCTACAGGACAATAGGCAAGCAGCTTGGTGAGAAGGCAACAACTGTTGGCCCAATTATTAGAAAATGGAAGAAGTTCAAGATGCGCCCTCGGTCTGGGGCTCCATGCAAGAACTCACCTCGTGGGGCATCAATGATCATGAGGAAGGTGAGGGATGAGCCCAGAACTACACGGCAGGACCTGGTCAATGACCTGAAGAGAGCTGGGACCACAGTCTCAAAGATAACCATTATTAACACACTACGCCGTCATGGATTAAAATCCTGCAGCGCACGCAATGTCCCCCTGCTCAAGCCAGCGCATGTCCAGGCCCGTCTGACGTTTGGATCATCCAGAAGGTCATTGGCAGAGGAGGAATGGGAGTAGGTCATGTGGTCTGATGAGACAAAAATAGAGCTTTTTGTTCTAAACTCCATTCGCCGTGTTTGGAGGAAGAAGGATGAGTACAACCCCAAGAACACCATCCCAACCGTGAAGCATGGAGCATGGAGGTGGAAACATCATTCTTTGGGAATGCTTTTCTGCAAAGGGGACAGGACGACTGCACCGTATTGAGGGGAGGATGGATGGGGCCATGTATCGTGAGATCTTGGCCAACAACCTCCTTCCCTCAGTAAGAGCATTGAAGATGGGTCGTGGCTGGGTCTTCCAGCATGACAACGACTCGAAACACACAGCCAGGGCAACTAAGGAGTGGCTCCGTAAGAAGCATCTCAAGGTCCTGGAGTGGCCTAGCCTTTCTCCAGACCTGAACCCAATAAAAAATCTTTGGAGGGAACTGAAAGTCTGTATTGCCCAGCGACAGCCCCGAAACCTGAAGGATCTGGAGAAGGTCTGTATGGAGGAGTGGGCCAAAATCCCTGCTGCAGTGTGTGCAACACTGGTCAAGAACTACAGGAAACGTATGATCTTTGTAACTGCAAACAAAGGTTTCTGTACCAAATATTAAGTTCTGCTTTTCTGATGTATCAAATACTTATGTCATGCAATAAAATGCTAATTAATTACTTAAAAATCATACAATGTGATTTTTTGGATTTTTGTTTTAGATTCCGCCTCTCACAGTTGAAGTGTACCTATGATAAAACATTACAGATCTCTACATGCTTTGTAAGTAGGAAAACCTGCAAAATCAGCAGTGTATCAAATAATTTTTCTCCCCACTGTATATACTGTATTCTATTCTACTGTATCTTAGTCTATGCCACTCTGACATTGCTTGTCCAAATAGTTATATATTCTTAATTCCATTCCATTACTTCAGATGTGTGTGTATTGTTGTGAAATTGTTAGATAATACTTGTTTGATATTACTGCACTGTTGGATCTAGAAACACAATCATTTCAAAACATCCGCAATAACATCTGCTAAACACGTCTACGTGACCAATACAATTTGATTTGATGTAATGTTAGCTAGCTAGCTAGCTAGCATTGAACCTAGTTGGTTAGCTTCATCTACCTGAAGATTCATACTACAGCATTTCATGCATGGTGGCTAGCTTTGACAATCCGTTTGAACTGTATTTGTTGGGATTATGGTTCATTGTTTTGCTAACTACTTGTGCTAACTACAACTACATTTTCTCAAAAGTGGGGTTACAAGTTTATCATCTTTCAAAGCAGAATTACTTTCCCATTGTTCCTCAACTGCAGTTTATGATATACCTTTTTGTAGCTCTGAGTCTTTACAATGTAAAAACACAATTACACATTTTGCAACATAAGACAGAATCGAGGTGGTCGGGCAAACGTGGAAAAAGTCAAGGGGTGTGAATACTTTCTGAAGGCACTGTACATTTGTGTTTCATCACAGTTAAAACCGGAGAGCAACATCTTATGTTTAAGTGTACAAAGAAAATATTGCAATTAACAAATAGTTACGTGACCTACACAGCATAGGCAAATGCAAGTTAAATTTAGTTGGCAAAGTTAATTTCACAGCTGGTTTGCTCAAGTTGTAATAATGTCATTACTAAAATGTCTCTGTTTTTCTTCACCCATTCATTGTGCCTCTGGACATGGATCACTGCAGCCTGGTCGAAAGTCTTGTTGATCCGAACTCAACCAAAGAGATTAAGTTTTAGGTTTGCCATAATGTGTTTTTTTTCTTTCTATGTCGGTCAAGGGACCTGCCCAGGTTTGCAAGATAAGAAAAAACAGTGGTGTCCCAATGGTTGTTGAGCAAATATGTACTTTTGTCTAATAGAAGGCATGGCCAGAAAAACAGCTTCTTTAGCCTAGCACTCCCAGCTAGCCAGTCGGTCCTATTGTAATTTTCAGTGTTAAAAGATTAGGTTCCACCCCATGCTCATCTCCCCTGCACCATACCCTATTTTGGAATTGGCCTCCTCCCATTCTCCTTGATTTTCAGCTGCTACAAAATCGTTTTAAACTAGAAACTCTTCATCCCCATCTCTATCCATAGCTAGCTACTGAAGGACAACGACACACACCATAAGCTAACAATTACATTTTTCTTTGGTGTGATTTGATTGGTAGGAAGTCAAATCCAAAATGGCCTTCCTTGACATTACATATGTTTTGCTGTGCCAGGACCATTCACAGTTGAGCTCACTCAGCTCAGATCAACACTGATTGGTTATCGGAATTATCAAGGGAGGCCAAATGCTTGCGAAATGCTAGCTGGTGTCACTTATTGCATGGTGTGCTTTTTCCGTGAAGTTTTTAAAAAATCTGACACAGCGGCTGCATTAAGAAGAAGTCCATCTTTAATTCTGTGAATAACACTTGTATCTTTTATCAATGTTTATTATGATTATTTCTGGAAATTTATGTGGCTCTCTGCAAAATCACCAGATGTTTTGGAAGCAAAACATTATTGAAAGTAACGCGCCAATGTAAACTGAGATTTTTGGATATAAATATGCACTTTATCGAACAAAACAGACATGTATTGTGTAACATGATGTCCTATGAGTGTCATCTGATGAAGGTTAGTGATTAATTTTATCAATATTTCTGCTTTTTGTGACTGCTCCCTTTGGCTGGAAAAATGGCTGTGTGTGTTGTGACTTGGCTCTGACCTAACATATGTTGTGCTTTCGCTGTAAAGCCTTTTTGAAATCAGACACGATGTGTAGATTAACAATAAGTTTATCTTTCATTTGGTGTATTGCACTTGTTAATGTGTGAAAGTTACATATAAAAAATTAAAAAATGAATTTCGCGCGCTGCGTTTTCAGCGGAATGTTGTCGAGGGGTGCCGCTAGCGGAACCTAGCCATATTAAAAAAGCTGTCCGTTCCTGCCACTCGCATCATCACACACATGTGCTTACCGTGGTGATAAAAATCTGGTTCAGACATACACAGAGACAATACTAAATCACACACATACTACAGGGCAATGGAGCAACACTCGCCGTCTGTAGAATGGCTCTTTCTTTATGGCACTCAAAGTTTAAGTGTCTTTAGTTGTTAATGTTGAAGAGAAAGAAAGTCAGGCACATGTGGCTCATATACCCACTGCATTTCTACCTACATTCAACCCCCACATCATGTGTGAGTTGCAGTACATAAACAGGGGTAAACGGGAGAGAGCACTCAGTAAACAGTGCTTCCCTCTGTGTCCAGCTCCTAACAGATCAAGGTAACGTGCATCTGATCAGAGCCAAGCCGGCAGCAGCTGCCTGGAAAGAGCAGGAAAACACAGAGGAGGGCAGGAAACTGACCTCATTCCGGAGCTACCCCACCAGAGGATGACATATCGGGATGAGCTTGTAGGCTCGGCCCTAATTTTATATGCTCTCTGACACCTGCATGGCAAATGGTGCAGGAACAAAGGACAATGCCCAAAGACTAGTCAACCCTTCCCTCTCTGAAAGGTCAACATGTAAATATCTCTGTTACAGTATTCAGAGCAATGAATATTAAATGTGATATAAGAATAGTATAGTATCCATGTATGGTATCTATCTGAAACTTGTTCACTGAGGATAACTTTGATGTTATCTACATGTATGTACATAATCTAGGGGGTTAGTTGTATCTGTATAGGGTGAACTCTGAATTACTCTATGCAAAAAGATTTTATGATCTTCTCAGGAATTCTGTCTTATTTACATTGGTCTCATCCCCCAACACAAACATTTAAATGCTGTGACACCCTGTGGAGATTGGGCCTGGGAGTATTGAAGTTACTGATATCATTTGATTGGTCAATGGTGGTTGGTTTTGGGGTGAAAGGTTACTTCTTCAGATGCTATAATTTAAATTAAATTAAATGCCTTTGTATGATCAATTCTCATTCGCTAGGCTTCTAGACCTCTGGTCTAGTACACATATCTTTATTCATGCTTTGTCCTGTTAGATAACCTTAGGGACCTACAGTAGCAGTCAAAAGTTTGGACACACCTACTCATTCAAGGGTTTTTCTTTATTTAGAATATTTTCTACATTGTAGAATAATAGTGAAGTCATCAACACATTGAAATAACACATATGGAATCATGTAGCAACCAAAAAAGTTTTAAACAAATCTAAACATATTTCATATTTGAGATTCTTCAAAGTAGCCACCCTTTGCCTTGATGACAGCTTTGCACACTCTTGGCATTCTCTCAACCAGCTTCATGAGGTAGTCACCTGGAATGCATTTCAATTAACAGGAAGACCTGATTCACGCAGTCTACTTTGAACAGTTGATGTTGAGATGTGTCTGTTACTTGAAGCATTTATTTGGGCTGCAATCTGAGGCTGGGAACGCTCATGAACTTATCCTCTGCAGCAGAGGTAACTCTGGGTCTTCCATTCCATTCTCATGAGAGCCAGTTTCATCATAGCGCTTTTTGCGACTGCACTTAAAGAAACTTTAAAAGATCTTAAAGTTTTCCGTATTGGCTGACTTTCATGTCTTAAAGTAATGACGGACTGTCATTTCTCTTTGCTTATTGGAGCTGTTCTTGCCATAAAATGGACTTGGTCTTTTACCAAATAGGGCTATCTTCTGTATACCACCCCTACCTTGTCACAACACAACTGATTGGCTGAAATGCATTAAGAAGGAAAGAAATTCCACAAATTAACTTTTAACAACTGTTAATTGAAATGCATTCCAGATGACTACCTCATGAAGCTGTTGAGAGAATGCCACAATTGTGCACAACTGTCATCAAGGCAAAGGGGGGCTACTTTAAAGAATCTCAAATACACTTTTTTGGATACTACATGATTTCATGTGTTATTTCATAGTTTTGAGGTCTTCACTATTATTCTACAATGTAGAAAATAGTAAAACAAAGAAAAACCATGGAATGAGTAGGTGTGTCCAAACTTTTGACTGGTATAGTATTTTTTATTAAAACGTTATTTTAATGAATTTATTCATACTATTTCATCCACAAGATATACTCCTGACACAAATCTAGGGTTGCTACCAAAGCCGGCTGGTCGTTCGGTCTATCGGTTCCGATGCCAGAGACGTTACCCAGTGGTTAAGTCATTTTGTTCTGTATCTATGGATGTGATCCAGTCGTTCATTATAAATGTTCTATCGCCATACTGGCTTGCAACGTTATCATCCCTTACTTGATAGCTAGCCAACAAATAGCTAATTTACAGTCCCGTCAAACAGTGCAGCCAGAATAACAACAAAGTAGCTTCATTTGCATTTGTTTAAGCTGTTTTCTAGTGACATTTATTTGGATACATCCATAACAATGAGCTAATGATGCACAATTTCACCTGGCAAAGAAAATGTGCTCTCTCATCAGGACAATGTTGTTCAGAGCTATCCAACAACACAGCTAACACAATCACTTCAAACTGAAGCAGGAAAGACTGCAAACTAGCTGCACTTTGTTGCATTTGACCTGTTTTCTATTGATCTTTCTTTGTATATATCCATAAAAATTATGCTGATTCATGATCTCGGCTGGCTGAGAAAAGCTGCCTGTCTGTCTCATCCCAATTCCAGACATGTTCATTATAGCCTAGCGGTTAGAGCGTTGGGCCAGTAACCAAAAGGCTTCTGGATTGAATCCCCGAGCTGACAAGGTAAAAATCTGTCGATCTGCCCCTGAACAAGGCAGTTAACCCACTGTTCCCTGGTAGGCCGACATTGGAAATAAGAATTTGTTCTTAACTGACTTGCCTAGTTAGACATTTTTTTTTTAAACAACTGTAGATCGAATTTGTATATTGAAACAATGTTGCAAATTTCAGAGAGACAGAAATCAAGGTTTACAGAAATCTTCGCTGTCGAAAACTAAAAGTTAGTCAAAAAGAAATGTGAGATAAAGTGTAGATGCTTTTTATAGTGGAGATCAAGTTTATATAATTGTCTGGCTGGGCCGATGAGACAGTGGATTGCGCAGTTAGATGGAACAGAGTAAATAGGCATTAAAGCGTCTTAGTGGTAACTTGTGGAATAAACACAGTCTGGAATGCAGTTTTAACCAATCAGCATTCAGGATGAGACGCACCCGTTGTATAAAATATCACATATACTGCATATTCACATTTAAAATATTATTGCCCACAACAAGCTATTATCCAGGAAAGAGGAAATTGGAATCGACCCTTATATCACACACACACACACACACACACACACACACACACACACACACACACACACACACACACACACACACACACACACACACACACACACACACACCTGGAGCAGTTTCCACAGTCGAGGACTCCCGAGTAGGATCTCTCTTCGTTGTCAAAGAAATACTGAGTCTGCTCTGTGATACAACTCTCCTTAAACATGTTAGCAGACATGTCATCATCTGAGTCCACTAGAGAGAGAGACTACATAACTGTTACCACACACAACCAAAAACACAACACAAAAACATCTGTGCTTACATCTCCTCCAAATAAATAGTCCAAAGCCCCTTCACTTTTTCCACATTTTGTTACGTTAGTCTTATTCTAAAATTGATTTACTAAAATAGTACCCTCATCAATATACACACAATACCCCACAATGAAGAAGCAAAAACAGGTTTTTAGATTTTTGTGCAATTTTGTTAAAAATTAAATAAACTGAAATACCACATTTACATAAGTATTCAGACCCTTTACTCAGTACTTTGTTCAAGCACCTTTGGCAGAAATTACAGCCTCAAGTCTTCTTAGGTATGACTCTACAAGCTTGGCACACCTGTATCTGGTGAGTTTCTCCCATTCTTCTCTGCAGATCCTCTCAAGCTCTATCAGGTTGGATGGGAGCGTCGCTGCACAGCTATTTTGAGGTCTCTCCAGAGATGTTTGATCTGGTTTAAATCTGGGCTGGGCCACTCAAGGACATTCAGAGATTTGTCCCGAAGCCTCTCCTGCATCACCTTGTCTGTGTGCTTTGGGTCGTTGTCCTGTTGGAAGGTGAACCTTCGTCCCAGTCTAAGGTCCTGAGCACTCTGGAGCAGGTTTTCATCAAGGATCTCTCTGTACTTTGCTTTGTTCGTCTTTCCCTCGAGCATGACTAGTTTCCCAGTCCCTGCTGCTGATTAAGATCCCCACAGCAAGATCCTGCCACCACCATGCGTCACCATAGGGATGGTATTGGCCAGGTGATGAGCAGTGCCTGCTTTCCTCCAGATATGATGCTTGGCATTCAGGCCAGAGAGTTCAATCTTGGTTTCGTCAGACCAGAGAATCTTATTTCTCATGGTCTGAGAGTCCTGTAGGTGCCTTTTGGCAAACTCTAAGCAAGCTGTCACGTGCCTTTTACTGAAGAGTGGCTTCCATCTGGCCACTCTACCATAAAGGCCTGATTGGTGGAGTGCTGCAAAGATGGTTGTCCTTCTGGAAGGTTCTCCCATCTACAAAGACGAACTCTGGAGCTCTGTCAGAGTGACTATCGGGTTCTTGGTCACCTCCCTGACCAAGCCCCTTCTCCCCTGATTGCTCAGTTTGGCCAGGCAAGCCAGCTCAAGGAATAGTCTTGGTGGTTCCAAACTTGTTCCATTTAAGAATGATGGAAGCCACTGGGTTCTTGGGGACCTTCAATGCTGCATATATATTTTGTACCTAACCCCAGATCTGTGCCTCAACACAATCCTGTCTCGGAGCTCTACGGACAATTCATTTGACCTCATGGCTAGGTTTTTACTCTGACATGCACTGTCAACTGTAGGACCTTATATAGACAGGTGTGTGCCTTTCCAAATCATGTCCATTCAATTGAATTTACCATAGGTGGACTCTAATGAAGTTGTAAAAACATCTCGAGAATGATCAGCGGAAACAGGGTGTACCTGAGCTCAATTTCGAGTCTCATAGCAAAGGATCTGATTACGTTTTATACATTTGCAAAAACGTCTAAAAACCTGTTTTCGATTTGTCATTATGGGGTATTGTGTGTAGATTGATGAGGACAATTTTTTCTTTAAAACATTTTAGAATCAGGCTGTAACATGACAAAATGTGGAGAAAGTGAAGGGGTCTGAATACTTTCCAAAGCCATTTTAGCCACAACAAACATCTTGTACCATTATAACTACAAATTCACTGTTTTGGAAACACATATTTCATCCAATATACAGTGCCTTGCGAGAGTATTCAGCCCCCTTGAACTTTGCGACCTTTTGCCACATTTCAGGCTTCAAACATAAAGATATAAAACTGTATTTTTTGTGAAGAATCCACAACAAGTGGGATACAATCATGAAGTGGAACGACATTTATTGGATATTTCAAACTTTTTTAACAAATCAAAAACTGAAAAATTGGGCGTGCAAAATTATTGATTCTTCACAAAAAAATACAGTTTTATATCTTTATGTTTGAAGCCTGAAATGTGGCAAAAGGTCGCAAAGTTCAAAGGGGCCGAATACTTTTGCAAGGCACTGTATTATCCTCTACAACTGACCTGCCTCTAGGAACCTTGGGAATATGAGACTGTAGAAGAGCTGATGCATTATCGACCTACAGAGACAAACACATTACGCTTGGTCCAAACAGCAGACAACCGTAGTTAAAGTATCCAGCCAGTCAACTCACCAGGCACCTGTGGAGGCCCACCAGCCTATACTCAGCATGTCTGCTATAGTGGGCTGGAGAGGGGAGAGGAGAACACTGAGTGCACACTTCATAACATATGGACAAAATATACACGTACAGTATGTGTAGCATGAAAGGTAACCAAAGCAAGATCATGCATTAATGCATTCATGTGGGTATGTGCTGTGTGTGCGCGCTGTGTGTGTCTTACCACGTAGACAGATCGTGGCCCTGCAGCAGCCTTGCAGTCTCCCTCAGGGTTGCAGACTGACTGGTAGTCGTAGGTCTTGTTGAAGGAGTACAGAGATGTGTTGACCAGACTGATCATCACGACTGGGTCCACCTCCCCAAAGAACTGACCGATCTGTGTTCAGGGAACAGAGAGCTGTGTTCAATGTATGAGCTTTGAAAGGCTGGTCATGGCTCACATCAACACCATCATCCCAGAAACATTGGACCCACTGTTACTGGCATACCACCCAAACGGATCCACAGATAACACAATCTCTATTGCACTCCACACTGCCCTTTCCCACCTGGACAAAAGGAACACCTATGTGAGAATAATGTTCATAGACCACAGCTCAGCATTCAACACCATAGTGCTCTCCAAGCTCATCACTACTTTTTATATATTTTTTAAAATGTAACCTTTATTTAACTAGGCAAGTCAGTTAAGAACAAATTCTTATTTACAATGAGGGCCTACCCTGTCCAAACCCAGACGACGCTGGGCCAATTGTGCACCACCCTATAGTACTCCCAGTCACGGCCGGATATGTTACAGCCTGGTTTCGAGCCAGGGACTTGCATTGAGATGCAGTGCCTTAGACCGCTGCACCACTCAGGAGCCCAAAGCTAAGCTAAGGTCCCTGGGACTGAACACCTCCCTCTGCAACTGGATCCTGGACTTCCTGATGGGCCGCCCCCAGGTGGTAAGGGTAGGCAACACATTCACATCGATTGGGCTGTTGTGGAGATAACCTCAAGTGCCTCTGTGTCCACTCGCTAAGGATCTATTATAATCCAAAACACACCAACACAGTAATGAAGAGGGCACGACAATGCCTCTTCCACCTCAGAGGGCAAAAAATATTTGGCATGGGCCCTCAGATCATCAACAAGTACTACAGCTGCACCATTGAGAACATCTTGACTGGTTGCATCACCGCTTGGTATCACAACTGCTTCTAACCGCAAGGCCCTACAGAGAGTAGTATGTATGGCCCAGTACATCACTGGGGTTGAACTCACTGCCATCCAGGACCTCTAGACCAGGTGGTGTCAAATGAAATTGTCAAAGACTCCAGCCACCCAAGTCATAGAATGTTCTCTCTGCTGCCGAATGGCAAACTGTACTAGAGCGTTAAGTCTGGGACCAAATTGCTCCTGAATAGATTCTACCATGAGACTGCTACAAAATAACCCATAATGACAAAGCAAAACGGTTTTTTAGAAATGTTTGCCAATACATTAAAAATAAAAAACAGAAATATCACATTAACACAAGTTTTCGGACCATTTACTCACATTTGGCAGCGATTACAGCATTGCGTCTTCTTGGGTACCTGCATTTGGGGAGTTTCTCCCATTCTTCTCTGCAGATCCTCTCAAGCTCTGTCAGGTTGGATGGGGAGCGTTGAAAGCGCTGAAAAGCTATCAGAGATCTTTGATCGGGTTCAAGTCCGGGCTCTGGTTGGGCCACTCAGAGACTTGTCCCGAAGCCACTCCTGTGTTGTCTTGCCTGTGTGCTTAGGGTCGTTGTCCTCTTGGAAGGTGAACTTTGGCCCCAGTCTGAGGTCCTGAGCACTATGGAGCAGGTTTTTATAAAGGATCTCTCTGTACTTTGCTCCGTTCATCTTTCCCTCAATCCTGACTAGTCTCCCAGTCCCTGCAGCTGAAAAACATCCCCACAGCATGATGCTGCCACCACCATCCTTCACCGTAGGGATGGTGCCAGGTATCCTCCAATCTTGGTTTTGTCAGACCAGAGAATCATGTTTCTCATTGTCTGAAAGTATTTAGGTCCCTTTAGGCAAACTCCAAGTGGGCTGTCATGTGCCTTTCACTGAAGAGTGGCTAACTTCTGGTTACTCTACCATAAAGGCCTGATTGGTGGAATGCTGCAGAGATGGTTGTCCTTCTGGAAGGTTCTGCCATCTCTATCGAAGAACTTGAGAGCTCTGTCAGACTGACCATCTGGTTCTTGGTCACCTCCCTGACCCTGACCTTTCTCCCCTGATTGCTCAGCTTGGCCGGGCGGTCAGCTCCAGAAAGGGTCTTGGAGGTTCCAAACATCTTGGATGTGGCAGCGTAGCCTAGTGGTTAGAGCGTTGGACTAGTAACCGGAAGGTTGCGAGTTCAAACCCTCGAGCTGACAAGGTACAAATCTGTCGTTCTGCCACTGAACAGGCAGTTAACCCACTGTTCCCAGGCCGTCATTGAAAATAAGAATGTGTTCTTAACTGACTTGCCTGGTTAAATAAAGGTAAAATAAAAATAAAAAAATTAAATTTAAGAATGATTGAGGCCACTGTGCCAACATTTTTTGGTACCTTTCCCCAGATATGTGCCTAAACATAATCCTGTCTCGGAGCTCTACAGACAATTCCTTCTACCTCATGACTTGGGTTTGCTCTGACATGCACTGTCAACTATGGGTCCTTATATAGACTGGTGTGTGTCTTTCCAAATCATGTCCAATCAATTGAATTTACCACAGGTGGAATCCAATCAAGTTGTAGGAACATCTAAAGGATGATCAATGGAAAGGATGCACTGGAGCTCAATTTCGAGTCTCATAGCAAAGAGTCTGAATACTTACGTCAATAAGGTATTTCTGTTTTTCTAAAATCCTGTTTTTGCATTATCATTATGGGTTATTGTGTGTAGAAATGTTTTTATTCACTAAATTTTTGAATAAGGCTGTAATGTAACAAAATTTTGAAAAAGTCAAGGGATCTGAATGCTTTCCGATGGCACTGTAAATCTGTAAAACTGAAACATTTCCCCTAAGCATAATTTGTAGAATTGCATGAAATTAGTTATAAAATTGCAAAATGTGAGGCGGGCAGAAGACTCAGTCGGGTTCTCAACTTTTTGTATTTCTTTATTGGTACAGTAAATTAGTCTAGCGGCTAGCTATCCAAATGTGTAGTAATTATGGTCAAATTACCGACCGGTGAGCCCCTATTCATTTTGTTGGTCACTCTCACTCTGATATCATATAAAAACAGCAAACATTTCTCCCCACCCTATTGCAGAATGTGTACAATTTAAAATCTCTATTTTCTCTCACTCACCCCCATGGCAAAATGTATAGATTTGTAGCAAACTTTCTTTACAACTGTTACATGTTCTCTATGCCCCATGGAAAAATATATAGAGTTACAGAAAATGTACTCTAAAACAATTGTTTCTCTCTGCTGTCAAGAGGGGGAGGGGGTCGCTAAAATGTTTGATAGCAAGGTGGGGGAAACAATATTTTGCATTGGGTCCCCAAAGGGCTAAGGCTCTGACTACATGTGCGTGTATGGATGTGGGCACGAGACCCGCGAGCTACTGTGGCCCCCTATGATAAAATAACAGATTTTTTTGTGGACCCAACACCCATCAAAGTTGCCCATCCCTGCTATAGATCGATGCATTGCACATTTTTTGTCAATAAAGCTCTCTTGCATAAACTTCCGCCATACCTTACTTCATTGTTAAGTTACAAGACAAAGACTCTGGAATGGCTAACCCTGGAGATCCTGTCAATCTACACCGATTTAGGTAAATCTGCTTTAAAATAGGTGGAGTTGGTGCCTCTAGGGCAAGTCATGCAGACGTTAGAGGGCCTTTTTACTGAAGAATGTGTTTGTTTTATTCGATTGTGTTTTGCTTATCGTGTTTGCTTTCATGTATTGTGTAACTGTTGTATATATACTGTAGATACTGTATGAATAATCTCATTGTTGTTTATTGATGTGTTCATGCTGGGCTCATCTGCGAAAGAGACCCACGGTCTTTCGCTGTTAAATAAAGTTTAAATACAATAAAATAAAAAAAGATCAGATGAAGTAGGGATGGAGAGAGGAGCAGGAGAAGAGATCTGGTGGCCAGCCAAACCACAAAAACCTTTCAGTTCTCATTCCAAAAGGAGTGTCTTGGCTTTGGGACTATGGGTTTATGATGTTCTACTAACTTCAGAATACTGTAGATGCTATGGAGCCATTATCGCTTAGATCTGTGCTTTAAAAACTATTTTGTTTGTTGTCATGCCAAACATGATATGACATTGGTATTAAAGAGTTTTAGAGACGCAAAGGAAATGTCTGTGGAAACAGGCAACAAAATATTATCTGGCTAGTCAGAGTAGTTAGCTAAATACAGATCAGGTCAATACATTTTATAAAGGCTAGTTTCCCTGTCCCAAAAATTTACCATGTTTTTATTCCAGAACTAGGCCTGGGAAACCTGCCGACCGACAGACAGACAGACCAACAGACAGACTGTTGACCCTTCTCTGGTACGACAAATGTACATGTCTGTGACAGAGCAATCTGATTAGATGACAGAGACACACCCGTGTGATATACTCATCCTGATTGGACATCAGCAGAAAGCCTCCATCATCCAAGATGACACAGTCAACATGCTGCAGAGAGAGAGAGAGTGACAGATAGAAAGAGAACATCAGTCAGTATAGAACATAATCAACATTTCTAAAGATTTTCCAAGGGTGAGATAGGCCATTGTACCTTATCATTCTTCAGACAGCCACAGATTTCATCCTTGCACTGTAAAAGCCATAAAAGCACACAACATCATGAATGAATGGTCACAAGTTTAGCAAACATAATGGGATGTGAATAAGAAATCCTAAACTAAAGAAAGTGTTTCTCTTACGTTGACTTTGATGGTGGCGTTCATGAAGCTGTTCATCCAGGCAGAGACGTTTAGTTTCACTCCCACCACTACAGGACATTGAAACAACAAAAAGGATATTCAGAAACATGTTATTGAATAATCCTGTACAAAAGGAGCTATGGATGTTTCATCTAATTCTCTAGGCTGTCAGTTTAATTCAGAAGTACCCAATACAACAACTAAGCACCCAGCTAAGGAGATGGGGGGCGGTACTGTCCACTCACCCGCTGGTTTGAGGTTGACTCTGTCTATGTTGAGGTCTACAGCCTTGCTCACCAGAATACCTGACTCATAGCCTGACTCCCTGCTCTCTGCAGCAGAGACAGAAGGAGGGAGAGTGAGGGAGAGCAGAGTTAAGAGTGTCAACACATTCACATGTAGTGACACTTGCATGACAATGACAGTGCCAGTAATTGTGTGAGGCTTTAAAAAACAATTTGGTGAAAATCATGTTTCATGACATAACAAATATGATATCATATTTGTTTGTTTGGTCTCTAGGTCTTTAAGTGGGTAAATGGTCATGTGTCTGTGGCAGTGCAGTAGCAGCACATACAGAACAGCTGCAGATGGGATACAAATGGAATAGTCCCAAAAGTGCAAAAGCCTGCCTACCCTGTATGTGAAGCTAAATGAAGCACACCGAAAGTAATTGGCCTAGGTCACTGATTGGTACCCAAGGAATGCTAACGTGACCATAAAGATATTTGACTCTGCATGTTAGCAGAGAAAGATCTATCATGGGTCAACTATCCCCATTCCTGGAATGGTGTCATAGTGTACTTCAGCTCTCTATTAAGTAAACCCTACTCTAGTCTACTGGATCTATTCACATACTGCTGTTTGACCTGCATGAATAAATAAATACAGTTGAAGTCAGAAGTTTACATAGACTTAGGTTGGAGTCATTAAAACTTGTTTTTCAACCACTCCACAAATTTCTTGTTAACAAACTATAGTTTGGCAAGTCGGATAGGACATCTACTTGGTCCATGACACAAGTAATTCTTCCAACAGTTGTTTACAGACAGATTATTTCACTAATAAATCACTGTATCACAATTCCAGTGGGTCAGAAGTTAACATACACTAGTTGACTGTGCCTTTAAACAGCTTGGAAAATTCCAGAAAATGAAGGCTAATTGACATAATTTGATTCAATTGGAAGTGTACTTGTGGATGTATTTCAAGGCCTACCTTCAAAATCAGTGCCTCTTTGCTTGACATCATGGGAAAATCAAAACAAATCAGCCAAGACCTCCACAAGTCTGGTTCATCCTTGGGAGCAATTTCCAAACGCCTGAAGGTACCACGTTCATCTGTACAAACAATAGTACACAAGTGTAAACACCATGGGAGCACGTAGCTGTCATACCGCTCAGGAAGAAGACGCGTTCTGTCTCCTAGAGATGAATGTACTTTGGTGCGAAAAGTGCAAATCATCCCAGAACAACAGCAAAGGACCTTGTGAAGATGCTGGAGGAAACAGGTACAAAAGTATCTATATCCATAGTAAAACGAGTCCTATATCGACATAACCTGAAAGGCCGCTCAGCAAGGAAGAAGCCACTGCTCCAAAACTGCCATAAAAAAGCCAGACTGCACATGGGGACAAAGATCGTACTTTTTGGAGAAATGTCCTCTGGTCTGATAAAACAAAAATAGAACTGTTTGGCCATAATGAGCATCATTATGTTTGGAGGAAAAAGGGGGAGGCTTGCAAGCCAAAGAACACCATCCCAACTGTGAAGCACGGGGGTGTCAGCATCATGTTGTGGGGGTGCTTTGCTACAGGAAGGACTGGTGCACTTCACAAAATAGATGGCATCATGAGGGCGGAAAATTGTGGCTATATTGAAGCAACATCTCCAGAAGTTAAAGCTTAGTCGCAAATGGGTTTTCCAAATGGACAATGATCCCAAACATACTTCAAAATTTGTAGCAAAATGGCTTAAGGACAACAAAGTCAAGGTATTGGAGTGGCCATCACAAAGCCCTGACCTCAACCCTATAGAAAATGTATGGGCAGAACTGAAAAATCTTGTGCGAGCAAGGAGACCTGCAAACCTGATTCAGTTACACCAGCTCTGTCAGGAGGAATGGGCCAAAATTCACCCAACTTATTGTGGGAAGCTTGTGGAAGGCTACCTGAAGTGTTTGACCCATGTTAAACCATTTAAAAGGCAATGCTAGCAAATACTAATTGAATGTATGTAAACTTCTGACCCACTGGGAATGTGATGAAAGAAATAAAAGCTGAAATAAATACATTCTCTCTGCTATTATTCTGACATTTCACTTTCTTAAAATTAAATGGTGATCCTAACTGTCCTAATACAGTGCATTTTTACTAGGATTAAATGTTAGGAATTGTGAAAAACTGAATGTAATGTATTTGGATAAGGTGTATGTAAACTTCCGACTTCATCTGTAGATTGCTGCAATACCACAGGGACATATAGAGAAGGTGAGTGGAAAGTAGCAGAGAGCATTAGATAAGTTAAAATAGTGAGTAGAGAGAGAGAGATGGAAGAGACAGGGGTGGGACAGAAGAGGGGGGTAGATAGAGAGATGAGGGAAGAGACAGGGGTAGGACAGAAGAGGGGGGTAGATAGAGAGATGAGGGAAGAGACAGGGGTGGGACAGAAGAGGGGGGTAGATAGAGAGATGAGGGAAGAGACAGGGGTGGGACAGAAGAGGGGGGTAGATAGAGAGATGAGGAAAGAGACAGGGGTGGGACAGAAGAGGGGGGTAGATAGAGAGATGAGGGAAGAGACAGGGGTGGGACAGAAGAGGGGGGTAGATAGAGAGATGAGGGAAGAGACGGGTGGGACAGAAGAGGGGGGTAGATAGAGAGATGAGGGAAGAGACAGGGGTGGGACAGAAGAGGGGGGTAGATAGAGAGATGAGGGAAGAGACAGGGGTGGGACAGAAGAGGAGGGGTAGATAGAGAGATGAGGGAAGAGACAGGGGTGGGACAGAAGAGGGGGGTAGATAGAGAGATGAGGGAAGAGACAGGGTTGGGACAGAAGAGGGGGGTAGATAGAGAGATGAGGGAAGAGACAGGGGTGGGACAGAAGAGGGGGGTAGATAGAGAGATGAGGGAAGAGACAGGGGTGGGACAGAAGAGGGGGGTAGATAGAGAGATGAGGGAAGAGACAGGGGTGGGACAGAAGAGGGGGGTAGATAGAGAGATGAGGGAAGAGACAGGGGTGGGACAGAAGAGGGGGGTAGATAGAGAGATGAGGGAAGAGACAGGGGTGGGACAGAAGAGGGGGGTAGATAGAGAGAGGGAAGAGACAGGGGTGGGACAGAAGAGGGGGGTAGATAGAGAGATGGAAGAGACAGGGGTGGGACAGAAGAGGGGGGTAGATAGAGAGATGAGGGAAGAGACAGGGGTGGGACAGAAGAGGGGGGTAGATAGAGAGATGAGGGAAGAGACAGGGGTGGGACAGAAGAGGGGGGTAGATAGAGAGATGAGGGAAGAGACAGGGGTGGGACAGAAGAGGGGGGTAGATAGAGAGATGGAAGAGACAGGGGTGGGACAGAAGAGGGGGGTAGATAGAGAGATGGAAGAGACAGGGGTGGGACAGAAGAGGGGGGTAGATAGAGAGATGGAAGAGAAAGGGGTGGGACAGAAGAGGGGGGTAGATAGAGAAATGAGGGAAGAGACAGGGGTGGGACAGAAGAGGGGGGTAGAGAGAGAGAGAGATGGAAGAGAAAGGGGTGGGACAGAAGAGGGGGTAGATAGAGAGATGAGGGAAGAGACAGGGGTGGGACAGAAGAGGGGGTAGATAGAGAGATGAGGGAAGAGACAGGGGTGGGACAGAAGAGGGGGGTAGATAGAGAGATGGAAGAGACAGGGGTGGGACAGAAGAGGGGGGTAGATAGAGAGATGAGGGAAGAGACAGGGGTGGGACAGAAGAGGGGGGTAGATAGAGAGATGAGGGAAGAGACAGGGGTGGGACAGAAGAGGGGGGTAGATAGAGAGATGAGGGAAGAGACAGGGGTGGGACAGAAGAGGGGGGTAGATAGAGAGATGAGGGAAGAGACAGGGGTGGGACAGAAGAGGGGGGTAGATAGAGAGATGAGGGAAGAGACAGGGGTGGGACAGAAGAGGGGGGTAGATAGAGAGATGGAAGAGACAGGGGTGGGACAGAAGAGGGGGGTAGATAGAGAGATGGAAGAGACATGGGTGGGACAGAAGAGGGGGGTAGATAGAGAGATGGAAGAGAAAGGGGTGGGACAGAAGAGGGGGTAGATAGAGAGATGAGGGAAGAGACAGGGGTGGGACAGAAGAGGGGGGTAGATAGAGAGATGAGGGAAGAGACAGGGGTGGGACAGAAGAGGGGGGTAGATAGAGAGATGAGGGAAGAGACAGGGGTGGGACAGAAGAGGGGGGTAGATAGAGAGATGGAAGAGACAGGGGTGGGACAGAAGAGGGGGGTAGATAGAGAGATGGAAGAGAAAGGGGTGGGACAGAAGAGGGGGGTAGATAGAGAGATGAGGGAAGAGACAGGGGTGGGACAGAAGAGGGGGGTAGAGAGAGAGAGAGATGGAAGAGAAAGGGGTGGGACAGAAGAGGGGGTAGATAGAGAGATGAGGGAAGAGACAGGGGTGGGACAGAAGAGGGGGGTAGATAGAGAGATGAGGGAAGAGACAGGGGTGGGACAGAAGAGGGGGGTAGATAGAGAGATGAGGGAAGAGACAGGGGTGGGACAGAAGAGGGGGGTAGATAGAGAGATGAGGGAAGAGACAGGGGTGGGACAGAAGAGGGGGGTAGATAGAGAGATGAGGGAAGAGACAGGGGTGGGACAGAAGAGGGGGGTAGATAGAGAGATGAGGGAAGAGACAGGGGTGGGACAGAAGAGGGGGGTAGATAGAGAGATGAGGGAAGAGACAGGGGTGGGACAGAAGAGGGGGGTAGATAGAGAGATGAGGGAAGAGACAGGGGTGGGACAGAAGAGGGGGGTAGATAGAGAGATGGAAGAGACAGGGGTGGGACAGAAGAGGGGGGTAGATAGAGAGATGGAAGAGACAGGGGTGGGACAGAAGAGGGGGGTAGATAGAGAGATGGAAGAGAAAGGGGTGGGACAGAAGAGGGGGTAGATAGAGAGATGAGGGAAGAGACAGGGGTGGGACAGAAGAGGGGGGTAGATAGAGAGATGAGGGAAGAGACAGGGGTGGGACAGAAGAGGGGGGTAGATAGAGAGATGAGGGAAGAGACAGGGGTGGGACAGAAGAGGGGGGTAGAGAGAGAGAGATGGAAGAGAAAGGGGTGGGACAGAAGAGGGGGGGTAGATAGAGAGATGAGAGGGAGCAGCATAGAAAGGAAGTAAAGATAGAGGAGGACTAGAAGGCCTCTCATCTCTTATCATGTCCAGTGGAGAAAGGCTATCCCGGATTTGCTGGAAGACCACACTGAAGAGAGGATCAGTGTGTGTGTGTGTGTGTGTGTGTGTGTGTGTGTGTGTGTGTGTGTGTGTGTGTGTTAACATACTGTTGAAATATGGAGCAGTGAAAATATAGATGTCGTTATCCAGAGTCCTCTTGTAGAAACTTGAGTCATAGGTCTCGGTATTCTCTGTCCACTCCTCCCCAGCACTGAAACACACACGCACGTGCACACATACAGAACGTTTTAAGATACAGATGTCTGAAAGATTTATTCAAATGTGAGGCCAAACTTTGATAAATATAACAGTCACACCCAAAGCACATGGGGAAAATGGAATAGAATTGGCCCAGAGATAAAGAAAAAAAGATGTATGTTTTATATGAAAATATTTCAATGTTTTTTTCTGTGATTAACTGCTGTACTCTAACAATCACCAAGGCAGAGAGAAAGAAAGAGAGAGGGGGGGGGGGGGGGGGGGGGGGGAAGAGAGAGTCCATATTTACTGAGTATGTCTCCAGTGTATGTGTGGATGGGAATCATGTTCTGGTGATTTAGGAGGACTAACTGTCCATGCAATGTGAACAGAGCCAGCTGAACAAGTTGGGGAGTAAAACAGTATCATATCCACCATATCCAAAACACTGTAACCTTTAAAATGGCTTTGTGCTTTAGCCAACTCCTATCTGTGACTCGTTTCAGGAAACTAGGCGTATGCCGTGCATCGCTACTTCACAGAGAGGCATTTTAAACACAGATTTTTGATCAAAATGCATTTTTTCGTTAGAAATGCATTCTGGAAAATGTAACAAGCTTGTATGCCAACTGTAAATACAAAAAATATAAAACAATTACGAGCATAGTTGGTTTAGCCACAGGAAAAGACAAGAACGTTCCCGCTAGTCATGATTGGCTGAGATAATGGATGGGCTGGATGTGCCGAGAGATAAGTTCGGATTGGTCGGCGATGTAGCACGCTTCTGTCTATAACATGCTCAGTATGTGTAGGTAATCCTTTCTAACCCATATTAATGGAAAGATATCACAAAAAAAATCAAAAATGTTACGCTCCACTTTCTGAAGGACAGAGTTTTGAAATCATTGGAGTGTGCCCGGTGGAAGCAGAGTATGATAGCTAAGGAGATGGAGAAAATTCTGGCATTTGATTGCAAATATGTAGAGGGAGTTGAAAATAGAACACACAGAAGGCTGTTGTAAAGGATCAAGATGGCACCGGAGGGGAGGGCTGCCGTCTCATTGGCTCTCAATGAACCATGCTATTTTGCGTTGTTCGTTGAATCGTACTACACTGCGTTGAATCGTAATGCACTGGCTCAGACGCTCGTCGGATGTGGCAGGGCTTGCAAACTATGACAGACTACAAAGAGAAGCACAGCCGAGAGCTGCCCAGTGACACAAGCCTACCACACGAGCTAAATAACTTCTATGTTCGCGTCGAGGCAAGTAACACTGAAACATGGATGAGAGCATCAGCTGTTCAAGACGACTGTGTGATCACACTCTCCGCTGCCAATGTGAATAAGACTTTCAAACAGGTAAACTTTCCCAAGGCCTCAGGGCCAGATGATGCAATCTCTATTGCATTCCACACTGTCCTTTCACGCCTGGACAAAAGGAACACCTACGTGAGAATGCTATTCATTGACTACAGGCCGCCCCCCAGGTGGTAAGGGTAGGTAACAACTTATCCGCCACACTGATCCTCAACACGGGGGCCCCTCAGGGGAACGTGCTCAGCCCCCTTTTGTACTCCCTGTTCACTAATGACTGCACTGCCAGACACAACTCCAACACCATCACTAAGTTTGCTTATGACAACAGTGGTAGGCCTGATCACCGACAATGATGAGACAGGGAGGAGGTCAGAGACCTGACCGTGTGGTGCAAGGACAACAACCTCTCCCTCAACGTGATCAAGACAAAAGAGATGATTGTGGACTAAAGGAAAAGGAGGACAGAGCACACCCCCATTCTCATCGATGGGGCTGTAGTGAGCAGGTTGAGAGCTTCAAGTTCCTTGGCGTCCACAGCACCAACAAACTAACATGGTCCAAGCACACCAAGACAGTCATGAAGAGGGCACGACAAAAGCAATTCCCCTTCAGGAGACTGAAAAGATTTGGCATGGGTCCTCAGATCCTCAAACGGATTTACAGCTGCACCATCGAGAGCATTCTGACGGGTTGCATCACTGCCTGGTATGGGTATGGGCCTCCGACCGCAAGGCACTACAGAAGGGTATTGCGTATGACCCAGTACATCACCGGGGCTAAGCTTCATGCCATCCAGGACCTATACCAGGCGGTGTCAGAGGAAGGCCCTAAAAATTGTCAAAGACTCCAGCCACCCTAGTCATAGCATGTTTGCTCTTTTACCGCACAACAAGCGGTACCGGAGCGACAAGTCTCGTTCCAAGAGGCTCCTAAATAGCTTCAACCCCCAAGCCATAAGACTCCTGAACAGCTAATCAAATGACTACCCAGACTATTTGCACCCCCCCCCTCCCCCTCTGGAACGCTGCTGCTACTCGCTGTTGTTATCTTTGCATAGTCACTTTAATAACGCTACCTACATTACCTAGACACCGGTGGCCCCGCACATTGACATTGACTTTTTACCGGTAACCCTTGAACCGGTACCCACTGTACATAGCCCCGCTATTGTTATTTACTGCTGCTCTTTAATTATTTGTTATTCTTATCTTTGACTTTTTTTGTGTATTTTCTCAGACCTGCATTGTTGGTTAAGGGCTTGTAAGTAAGCATTTCAATGTAATGTCTACACCTGTTGTATTCTGCACATGTGACAAATAAAATTTGATTTGATTTATAAAACACCTGTCTCCAGATTACATCTTCAAACTAAGGGAAACCATGGCATCCTTGACAGAGAGGGAGAAGCGTTCATCCATGTACACAGGTAAGAGAGTCTAGCTAGCTACATTATATATTTTTTTCAGATAGTATTTTTCATTGTACGTTAAAGTGTACTGTTAGCTAGCTAGCTAATGTTAGCTGGCTGGCTCGCTAGCCGGCGTTACGTGTAAGATCTGTGTAGTAATATTATTCGTATCTCAGAACCATTTGCATAACTGCAGATTTATGCATGGTAGCAATGTTATGAGTTGAGATTATGGTTCATTGTTAGGTTCGCTAGGTAGCTACATGTCAGAACAAAAGACTCCACTAAGTAACCATTTCACTGTACTGTTTACACCTTCTGTATCCTGTGCATGTGACAAATAAACATAGATTTGATTTGATATAGCGTGTGTTTACCAGAGACAGTAATGTGATGAACAACATGACCTGCAACAAAGTCGAATCAGGATACAACGTTAGGCCAAAGAGACCGTGTCCAAGTTCTGAAAGTCTCTGGTAGAATGCCCTGCTTTTATTTCGTCACACTCTGATATGGTCATTATCTGAACTGGCCAGCCAGATCACTTAACGTTAGCTAGCTAGCTAACAAGCTATAAACGAACCAAAACATTGTTTATAAAGTTGCTGTTAGTTGCCTGGTTTGCTAGATTGACATATACTAATACACCAATTGTGCTATTTTGGACCACCAGGCTACTCATGCAGCCTGTTGTTTTTGTGTTTATACTTTTTCATAATGACAATGACAAGTTGTCGACTGGGTGTAGACAAAGAAGAGCTCTCCAGTAGGTGTAAGAAAACATTCAAGGGATATTTTCTCAAAAGTCTGGTTTATAAAGAAAGTAGTGTATTATATAACATTTTCTATCTCTGAGTCTCTACTTTTATCCAACGTTAAAAAAATTAACAATTTCAAATGTTGCTACATAACAACGAATCGTGCCAGTGTATTTGTTAGTTTTCATGGCTTTATACAATAGGAGTTGGCCAAGGCACATACAGTATAGTATGGGAGCATGAGGCTAACTAACTAATAGTGTAGGACTGAGAAGGAGAAATCTGAGCGTACCTTCTGGGATAGACTCTAGTGATCCCTCCGTCAGTGGCTACAATCCTGGCCAGGACTCCATGCCTGAGAACCGAAAGAACACACAGAAACCAATCACAGTTCAACAAAAGAGGCTAAGGGACCATCGAGACAATTCAGAAAGAGGCATGAACTGAGTGAGAGAGTGAGCGAGCGTGTTCTTTCTGTTCCTCTGTGTCCAGAAACTTTAAAAACAGATTGCTATATTTCCGGAGAGTCACTTCTCATGATGTCCTAATTCTGAATAGAGTTGTTTGTTCAGTAAATTGATTTGGTTTGTTTGAGTGTGTGTGGATTATAATGGACAAACATGTGTCTATGGTATAATGAATGCATCAATATATGTTCAATATACAGTTGAAGTCGGAAGCTTACATACACTTTAACCAAATACATTTAAACTCAGTTTTTCACAATTCCTGACATTTAATCCTAGTAAAAATTCTGTTTTAGGTCAGTTAGGATCACCACTTTATTTTAAGAATGTGAAATGTCAGAATAATAGTTAAGACAATTTATATATTTCAGCTTTAATTTCTTTCTTCACATTCCCAGTGGGTCAGAAGTTTACATACACTTGATTAGAATTAGCTAGCATTGCCTTTAATTTGTTTAACCTGGGTCAAACGTTTTGGGTAGCCTTCCACCATCTTCCCACAATAAGTTGGGTGAATTTTGGCCCATTCCCCCTGACAGAGCTGGTGTAACTGAGTCAGGTTTGTAGACCTCCTTGCTCACACACACTTTTTCAGTTCTGCCCACAAATTGTCTCTAGGATGAGGTCAGGGCTTTGTGATGGCCACTCCAATACCTCTAGTGGTGTGGGGGCTGTGCTTTGGCAAAGTGGGTGGGGTTATATCCTTCCTGTTTGGCCCTGTCCGGGGGTGTCCTCGGATGGGGCCACAGTGTCTCCTGACCCCTCCTGTCTCAGCCTCCAGTATTTATGCTGCAGTAGTTTATGTGTCGGGGGGCTGGGGTCAGTTTGTTATATCTGGAGTACTTCTCCTGTCCTATTCGGTGTCCTGTGTGAATCTAAGTGTGCGTTCTCTAATTCTCTCCTTCTCTCTTTCTTTCTCTCTCTCGGAGGAGCTGAGCCCTAGGACCATGCCCCAGGACTACTGACATGATGACTCCTTGCTGTCCCCAGTCCACCTGGCCATGCTGCTGTTCCAGTTTCAACTGACCTGAGCCCTAGGACCATGCCCCAGGACTACCTGACATGATGACTCCTTGCTGTCCCCAGTCTACCTGGCCATGCTGCTGCTCCAGTTTCAACTTCCACCTGACTGTGCTGCTGCTCTAGTTTCAACTGTTCTGCCTTATTATTATTCGACCATGCTGGTCATTTATGAACATTGAACATCTTGGCCATGTTCTGTTATAATCTCCACCCGGCACAGCCAGAAGAGGACTGGCCACCCCACATAGCCTGGTTCCTCTCTAGGTTTCTTCCTAGGTATTGGCCTTTCTAGGGAGTTTTTCCTAGCCACCGTGCTTCTACACCTGCATTGCTTGCTGTTTGGGGTTTTAGGCTGGGTTTCTGTACAGCACTTTGAGATATCAGCTGATGTACGAAGGGCTATATAAATAAATTTGATTTGATTTGATTTGATGTGTTGCCCTCAAGCCATTTTGCCATAACTTTGGAAGTATGCTTGTGGTCATTGTTCATTTGGAAGACCCATTTGCAACCAAGCTTTAGCTTCCTGACTGATGTCTTGAGACGTTGCTTAATATATCCACATAATATTCCTCCCTCATGCCATCTATTTTGTGAAGTGCACTAGTCCCTCTTGCATCAAAGCACTCCCACAACATGAAGCAGCCACACCCGTGCTTCACAGTTGGGATGGTGTTCTTCGGCTTGCAAGCCTCCTCCTTATTCCTACAAACATAACAATGGTCATTATGGCCAAACAGTTCTATTTTTGTTTCATCAGACCAGAAGACATTTCTCCCAAAAATATGATCTTTGTCCCCATGTGCAGTTGCAAACCGTAGACTGGCTTTTTTATGGCGGTTTTGGAGCAGTGGCTTCTTCCTTGCTGAGCGGCCTTTCAGGTTATGTCGATATAGGACTCGTTTTACTGGGGATATAGATACATTTGTACCTGTTTCCTCCAATATCTTCACAAGGTCCTTTGCTGTTGTTCTGGGATTGATTTGCACTTTTTACACCAAAGTAATCTCTAGGAGACAGAACGCGTCTCCATCCTGAGCGGTATGACGGCTGCATGGTCCCATGGTGTTTATACTTGCATACTATTGTTTGTACAGATGAGCGTGGTACCTTCAGGCGTTTGGAAATTGCTCTCAAGGATGAACCAGACTTGTGGAGGTCTACAATTTTGTGGAGGTCTTGGCTGATTTCTTTCCATGATGTCAAGCAAAGAGGCACTGAGTTTGAAATACATCCACAGGTACACCTCCAATTGACTCAAATTATGTCAATTAGCCTATCAGGAGCTTCTAAAGCCATGACATCATATTCTGGAATTTTCCAAGCTGTTTAAAGGCACAGTCAACTTAAGTGTATGTAAACTTCTTACCAACTGGAATTGTGATACAGTGAATTATAAGTGAAAAAACAACTGTTGGAAAAATTACTTATGTCATGCACAAAGTAGATAGCCAAAACAAAAGTTGGTGAACAAGAAATTTGTGGAGTTGTTGAAAAACTAGTTTTAATGACTCCAACCTAAGTGTATGTAAACTTCTGACTTTAACTGTAATTACTGGGGTGTCTTCAGAACACACTAATTATTGGCATGGCTGGTCCTGGGTCTTTCTTTCATCATGTTTTATTGGCAAAACAAGGCGAAGACTCTCAGAGCAACAGACCTATACATTAGACTGTAGCAGTATTAGCTGCTTTGTGTTTCTCCAACAAGACATCAATAAAACAGGGAATAGCCTGACTTTCTATATGACTCACTTAACTGACTCAATGTTTACATGATCACTGTAATGCAATGCAGTGATGACAGGAAGTGTGTGTGTGTGTCACTCACAATGTCTGCTCCTTCCACAGTTTGACCAGATCAGCCGTCAACCCAGCATCCAACAGCAGCCTACTGACCAGAGCCATATTACCTAGAGAGGAAGACATTGTTGCTGAAGTACCATCCACAGTAGACCCCATGGCAAACTGCAAATTTGACACATAGGGGAAGATAGCTTGACCTTGATTAGACAACACCGAGGACATTGAGCTCCATTAGCTGACGATGAGGAAGATGGTAGGATCTACAGTAGCTGATACCCATTAGATGATGACCACTATAGAGGTTTTGAGTCACATAGAAGCATGACAACATCAGGTTCTAGGAAATTCAGTCGATCAGGATGATATCACCCCCTGGCCAGACTAGACTAATCAAACGCCTATACCTCTTTCGATCAGGCTGATGCCACCCTCTGACCGTCACAGGGCTATGGAACACCATGATATCACAGTGGCGGGAAACCAGCCTGACTCACCCCACTAACCACTCCCTCCTGGCTGGGCATACTGCCTCTTAATGACTGTATTGATCTAAAGCTACTCTTTCTTTAACCTTGACTGGCTATCGAACAAAACAGGCAGAGGAATTCCATCTGTGTGTGTGTGTGTGTGCAGAGGAATTCCATCTGTGTGTGTGTGTGTGCGTGCAGAGGAATTCCATCTATGTGTGTGCAGAGGAATTCCATCTGTGTGTGTGTGTGTGTGTGTGTGTGTGCGTGCGTGCAGAGGAATTCCATCTATGTGTGTGCAGAGGAATTCCATCTGTGTGTGTGTGTGTGTGTGTGTGTGTGTGTGCGTGCGTGGGACAGGCATGGCAACTTACATGGCTCTTCCACTGTGTTCCTGTCAATGAACTGGTTGAAGTCCAGGAGGAACTGGGTGTTGTTGTCCTTGTCCTTCAGGCCTTTGCAGTACTCCCTATTTCAATATGACACATTAGATACATTACAGTCGTCTCAAACCTAACTCAACATCTGCACAACATCATACTCAACCCCTTTTATAACTTGTCCTCAATGCTATTCAGTGCTCCTCAATGCTGGCATAAACTGTGGATTAACTAGCTACTCTTGTCTGTAAGTAAACTACAGGAGTATCGATGGTTGTATATGATCTGAGGTGGAGGAGATTCATATATGCTGCTGTAGCCAGTCACCTGGGGGCAATGAAGGTATGTCCCAACTCATCAAACCTCTCCACCTGCAGAGTGTCCATGGCTGAAGAGAATAGACAGACATCCTTAGAACCTTACACACACTGTGGAGGACACATGGCCTACACAGTACATAGACTGATCATTATGAAAAGAAAGAACTGGAAAAAAAGATGAACGAGTGTAACAAGAAATGACAGAAAGAGAGACAGTGATTATGGAGCTAAACTTCATCTTTTAAGCTTGGTATTACCACTAGTCTGTCAGCATGACTTTTCACAGCTGATAGGACAGTAGACTTTGCTGACTGTCTCAGTCAGGCCTTTCCTAGAACAAGGCAATCCTTAAAATCACTGACAACCAACAGATACTGGTTCATAAAATCAAATCACATAAAATAGTATGTCACATGCTTAAATAGTGACACAAGGAATACATACACAGTGAATAAAGAATAACATGGCTATATACAGGGAGCACAAAATAACATGCTATATACAGGGAGTACCAGTACTGAGTCGATATGCAGGGGAGCGAAGTAATTGATGCATCTATGTACTGTACATATACTGTAGGTAGGTATAAAATAGGCAACAGGATAGATAGACAGTATCAGTAGTGTACAGTGCATTCGGAAAGTATTCAGACCCCTTCACTTTTTCCACATTTAGATACGTTCCAGCCTTATTCTAAAATGGGAAAAATAAACATGCTTCCTCATCAATCTACACACAATACACCATAATCACAAAGCAAAAACAGGTTTTTAGAAAATATTTTAAATGTATAAAAAAAATACTAATAGAAATACCTAATTTACATAAGTATTCAGACCCTTCGCTATGAGACTCGAGATTGAGCTCAGGTGCATCCTGTTACCATTGATCATCCTTGAGATGTTTCTATAACTCAATTGGAGTCCACCTGTGGTAAATTCAATTGATTGGACATGATTTGGAAAGGCACGAACCTGTCGATATAAAGTCTCACAGTTGACAGTGTCAGAGTAAAAAAGCAAGCCATGAGGTTGAAGGAATTGTCATAGACTGAATGCCGAGAGAGAATTGTGTTGAGGCACAGATCTGGGGAAGGGTACCAAAAAATGTCTGCATTATTGAAGGTCCCCAAGAACGCAGTGGCCTCCATCTGGCCTCCAAATGGATGAAGTTTGGAAGTTTCTTCCTAGATCTGGCCGTCCGGCCAAACTGAACAATCGGGGGAGAAGGGCCTTGATCAGGGAGGTGACCAAGAACCCGATGGCCACTGTAGAGATGGGAGAACCTTCCAGAAAGGCAATCTCTGCAGCACTTCACCAATCAGGCTTTTATGGTAGAGTGGCCAGATGGAAGCCACTCCTCAGTAAAAGACACATGACAGCCCACTTGGAGTTTGTCAAAAGGCACCTAAAGGAGAGAAACAAAATTCTCTGGTCCTTGAGAGGCCCAGGCAGATTCTGGATTTGAACCTGATCAAACATCTCTGGAGACCTGAAAATAGCTGTGAAGCGGCGCTCCCCATCCAACTCGACAGAGCTTGAGGATCTGCAGAGAAGAATGGGAGAAAATCCCAGAATACAGGTGTGCCAAGCTTATAGTGTCAAACCCAAGAATCGCTGCCAAAGGTGCTTCAACAAAGTACTGAGTAAAAGGTCTGAATATTGGTGTAAATGTGATATTTCAATTTTTTCTATATACATTTCAATTGATTTATTCTAAAAACCTGTTTTTGCCTTGTCATTATGGGCTATTGTGGGTAGATTGATGAGTTCAAACAACAATGATCAGTTTTAGAATAAGGCTGTAATGTAACAAAATGTGGAAAAAGTGGTCTGAATACTTTCCAAATGCACTGTATGTATTGTGTGTGTGTGTGTGGTGTCTGTATGCATATGCATGATGTAAGGGTGTGTGGGCGTATGTAGTGTGTGTGTGTGTGTGTGGTGTCTGTATGCATATGCATGATGAAAGGGTGTGTGGGCGTATGTTGTGTGTGTGTCTGGTGTCTGTATGCATATGCATGATGTAAGGGTGTGTGGGCGTATGTAGTGTGTGTGTGTGTGGGTGTGTGTATATGTGTGTTGGGGAGTCAGTGTAAGTATGTGTGAGTGTGTGGGTAGAGTCCAGTGCTTGTGCATAGAGTCAGTTCAAGAGAGTTGGTGCAAAAAAGGGTTAATGCAGGTAGTCAGGGTAGCCATTTGATTAGCTATTAACGGTCTTGTTTAGATGTCCTGTGGATTTTCAGGGTCCTGTTGGTCAACTGAGTGCATTGGTACCGCTTGGGCCTTCCTCTGACACCGCCTGGTATAGAGGTTCTGGATGGCAGGGAGATCGGCCCATGCACTACCTTCTGTAGCGCCTTGCAGTCAGATGCCAATCAGTTGCCATACAAAGCGGTGATGCAGCCAGTGAAGATGCTCTCGATGGTGCAGCTGTAGAACTTGTTGAGGATGTGATGGCCCATGCCAAATATTTTCATCTCAACCACAGACTGGTTACAGTGGTGACAAGTCAATGTGTGTCACACACACGCACACAGTTTTTGACAGAGATGAAGTGTGGTGTGGTGTGGAGAGTTAGAGAAGGTGTGGAGTGAGACTGAAGTGATCGAACAAACAGAAGAGGGGAAGAGGAATACTTGCCCTTCTGCCCTGTAGTGACCCCAGAGAGAGAGAAAGAGAGATGGGTAGGTAGATAGAGAGAAAACAGAACCATTGGGATTTCAGATGTCTTGCCAAATTGATATTACACCAATTAAAAAGTCTAGAAAAGGAAGGAAAACTGATTTAAAACAACAGCACTATCAAAACTGTGAGGTGCTACCATGCAGAGACACGCAATAAAGCATAGTTTGTTCACAGACATCCACAGTTACTCCAGCACAGTGTTTGTCTCTCCTATCATTTCATATGTGACAATCCTTGGCTTGGGATTTTACTTTGCTCTATAGTTTCTACACTCGTAAAGACATCAATGTTCATCACCCCATCTTTTAAAAGAAGACATCATGAGAAACAATTCCATTAAACTCGATACAGTCATGTCAGGAGTCTGTGAAATCGTTTACTGATGGTTCAGTATCAAAAGGTTCATGAGTATCTGGTCCATAATCAAGGAATTTCTTATGGGCTCCCGAGTGGCGCAGCGGTCTAAGGCACTGCATCTCAGTGTTAGAGGCATCACGACAGACCCTGATTTGATTCCAGGATGTCCAGGCTGTCACAACCGGCGGTGATTGGGAGTCCCATAAGGCGGCGCAAAATTGGCTCAGCGTTGTCCTTGTTAGGGTAGGCCGTCATTGTAAATAACAATTTGTTCTTAACTGTCTTGCCTGGTTAAATCAAATAACAAAATAAATCATTTCAATAGCATGTTAAACATGACAGGTAGATATGGGGCATCTCCTCTAAGGACTTGGCAGGACAGGGATCACATGGACCTTAACTGCTCTTTCTATTACTCCCTATCACCGTAGATTAGTCATTCATTTTCCTGTCTTAGACTCTTTTCACTTCCTCTTGTTTCCCTCTGAATCAATATACTTCATCAAGCAAACACAGACACATGACCATGCAGAGACTGGAGGAGAGATAATGAAAAGTGAGATACACCAGAGAATACACTGAGTACTTGCCCCATGGGGCTGTATGGATCCAATAAAGGAGCAGATAGAGAGAAGACAGGAGGGGAACATTAAAGTCAACAGAGAGTTGGATGTAGAGGTGGATTTATGTTGTACATCAGAGGTACATGGTCCATGTGATAAAGCCGATATGAGCAGCTATAAACCAGGTCTGGGTAGAGAAAGAGGTACAGACAGATTTACAGTCCAGAGGAAAGCCCTGGAGCAGAGTCAAGCTTTGTAGAGGGTAATATGTCCCCTCTGCCCTCAGATTCCAAGAGAGGGAACAGAGGAAAGAGTAATGGAAAGGATGAAGGTAGAGAGTGAGAGAGGGAACAAAGGAAGTGGGAAAGGGTTGGGAGACAGGGAGGGAGGAGCAGGAGAGGTAGAGCGGGATGGTAGGATGGAAGGAGAGAGCGAGACAAAGAGAGAGACAAAGGGAGGATCAAAGTATGTGTGGTTAAGTCTATGAGTAGCAGGACTGGAGACTGGTCTAGAGGGCCACTCATTTCAATTCAATTCAAGGGGCTTTATTGGCATGGGAAACATATGTTAACATTGCCAAAGCAAGTGAAGTAGATAATATACAAAAGTGAAATAAACAATAAAAATGAACAGTAAACATTACTCACAGAAGTTCCAAAAGCACTCTATAAACAAGGGACATCGGCAAAACTCGCTGATCTGAGAGCAGAGTCGTTGAAGAAGGTTTTGTTTGTGCTGAAGTGTGTGTGTGTTTATGTGTGTGTACTCACCCATAGCCTGTCTGATGGTGTCTCCCAGTTTGGCCTCTATGTAGTGTTCACTGTACATTGGCAGGACTAGGGCCAAGCTGGGGAAATAAAGGTATGGTCACTGTTGACAGACTGATGGCAATGCTTGGAAAAACATGTTCATCCAGAAGGTGACAGAACACTGATAATCTGCATAAACACATTTGAGTGATTGTTTTACTGTGATGGAAAGGGACATAGAGTGCCCCCTACTGGCCAGACGTATATTATTAATGAATGCGAGATCTAAGACAACTGTAATACTACAGCAACCTATCCAATGCTTTCAGATGGCCACTAGTTTCTAGTGCTACAGCTATGGGGTTAAGGGTTGTTTCTGAACTGGATTCAACATCTGTCAGTCCTCCTGCTCACCTATAGTCTGTTCCATTGACCTGAGCCCAGGTGTACGTCCTTACTCCTCTGTCGATGTATCTCTGTCAGAGAGCGCACACACATGCACACAAACACACACACACAATGTACGTGAAAACACATACACACACAAACAGAAGCTTTAAAACAGTCCTAATCCTAAACCTAAACATATAACTCCCTTCCACGGAAACCTTTCACTGTTTTCACTGGGAGATGACATCAGTGAGTCAGTATTAGTAACATATTGATCTGTCATTTGTGCTGATCTCACCTCATCCTGAGTTTTAACCAGAGTCTCTATGGTCTCTTCACCTGGGTTCCCATCTATCATAATTCTCCTGATCTACAGAGAGAGAGAGAGAGAAATAACAAAATAAATCTAACAATGTTTCGTCTCCAACTGTACCCTGTGTCAGATATCTGAATGGTTACAAGGTTTGATCTCTCTACCATTCTCTGTATAATCTAAAACACAGTGCACATCTGTACACCAGAGAGCGAGAGAGAGAGAGAGAGAGAGGAGAGCGGAATAACAACAACGAGATTGTAGCACATACTGTATACGTTGAACTTCACTCCAACCGTATATATTAAAGGAGAGAGAGAGACAGACAGAGTTGTGGTTGTCACTGCTCCTGTAAATATGTCCTCTCATTTACAGCCAGCCACTGTGTAAATCACACTCAATTAGATTTAGTAGGAGACAGGACACAACTAACACCTGTGTGTGTGTGTGTGTGTGTGTGTGTGTGTGTGTGTGTGTGTGTGTGTGTGTGTGTGTGTGTGTGTGTGTTTACCTGGTATTTAACGTAGTTCTCCAGTTCCGCATCGAGGAAGTCGAGTGACAGGCTCCTGGAATTTAGGGTTCTGAAGAGAGGAGGGTGTTTAGTCTGGTGGATGAGTTAGCATGACACATGCTCACACATGCACTCAGGCAAGCAAGCACACACACACACACACACACACGCACACGCACACGCACACGCGCACACGCACACGCACACGCGCACACGCACACGCACACACACACAGTGCCCATATATACATTTATTCAATATTTACAAGAAACCAGTGAAAACAATATTACTATGGAGAGAAACACTGGGTTATTGAAGTAAATAAAGCTGGTTAATTCAGTAGAATGACCCTGTTTATATCGGCCCCTCTGAAGCATGTTGAGTTGTTACAGTGAGTTGTAATGAAACGCAGTAGTTTGTATGTTTTTCAGTGCTGGGTTCTTAGCATGGCTTAAGGCCAAACTGTAAAACTCTGCTCCTTACCCTTTAAGTCATGTTCAACACAAGAGGATAACCTGTATAGTTGTACATACAATCAGACAGTTTATAAAGCTGAGAATCAATGCCAGGTAGGGGTTTACCACTGACTTGAATACTTCAAAACAAAGTTTATTTGTCACATGCGCCGAATACAACAGGTGTAGACCTTACAGTGAAATGCTTACTTACAGGCTCTAACCACCAATGCAAAAAAGGTATTAGGTGAACAATAGGTAAGTAAAGAAATAAAACAACAGTAAAAAGACAGGCTATATACAGAAGCAAGGCTATAACAGTAGCAAGGCTATATACAGGCACCGGTTAGTCAAGCTGATTGAGGTAGTATGTACATGTAGATATGGTTAAAGTGACAATGCATATATGATAAACAGAGAGTAGCAGAGGAGCGGGTTAGAGTCCCGCGCCTTGAAAGCGGCAGCTCTACCCTTTAGCTCAGTGCAAATGTTGCCTGTAATCCATGGCTTCTGGTTGGGGTATGTACGTACAGTCACTGTGGGGACGACGTCCTCAATGCACTTTTTCCTGGAATGTGGGTGTGTGTATTTTTGTGTGTGTTGCTTGTGTGCATGATGGTTTAGTCTGTGCGCGTGTTGTCTGCATGCATGTTTGAGTCTGTGTGTTTCATACAGACTCAACTGTACACAGTGTTAATGTCAGCAGTGAAACCCTCTGTGCGTATCAGTGACTTTATAATGTTATAATGTAAGTAGCAGCAGTAATACACATCTACTCTATTAAAGCACCAGTAAATGGATGGAACCTGATACTCTGGTCTAAAACAACGCTGCTCTACCTTTAGACTGTATACCCTTTATGGAAGGTTCATATGGATTTAGTTTCTGCAAAAGCTACAGACACACACTGTGATGATGGTGGTTAATAAATGATCCTTACATTAGATGGAGAGAAAATACACATGGAATAGTGGAGAAGGAGGAGGAAGATGAAGAGGATCTTAGCATGAAATAAATAACTAAATCTATTTTGTTAGGAGCCAGGTCATTCGTGATACAAGTCAGTATTCGATGTCCATCGATGTCTGATGACGTCATGAGATGATGTGGAAACCGGCCACTAGGAGCAAGAGTGAGTGCTGTTACTTTCAAGTAGGTAAAAGTTATGCTAGGGTGTTGTGTACGGGGTTGGGCATAAGTGTCTGCCTCTGATTCCAAAGGTTACAAGTTTGAATCCAGCAAAAGAAAGTCCCAAACCTTAACCCTTACCTTAACCATTAGGAGTTTATCCCTAAACTTAACATTAAACACTTCAACATGTGACATTTGCAACAACTGCAAAATTTGACGTTTGAAAAATGTCTAATTCTGACGTGAGACTGTGAGAGCTAGTTGCGTTAGAGGCCATTAGATAATACAGAAAATGCATGCACATTGATAAACAGCCAAATCGTTTCGTCTGTGGGAGGATGAAAGTATATGGCAGAGAAAGAAAGAGAGGGGGTAAGTGAGTGGGTGGGGGAGAGAGATCAAAATCCAACTCCAAATGTAGAGAGGGATTTATGTGATGAATATGAAATGGGTTTTCTATACAACCATAATCACATACAGACCGAAACACAAGAAAAAGAAAGAAAAGAGAGAATATGTTCAAATAATCAAAGGTCACCCTCAATATTCACACACCCCTCTGTTTCTCGGATCACACATTTGCACAGATACACACACATGCACGCACACAGGCACGGACACACACACATCATACACAGTAAGATTGACAGGGTGTGTGTTTCAGGGTGGGCGCCCATAGGAGAGAAAAATAGACAGCACAGGGGTCCATGAGAAAATACTCCTGCCCTTTCACTGGATAATGGACATAATTTAAAAAGCATGCATATGGTGTGAATATAAATAGGAAATACAGTTTCAAGAATTGATCCAGGGAGAAAGGCAAACCTGCAGCAGTACAAAGGAAGGACCCGCTATATAACCCTGGTCATGTCATCATGTGTTAGTTTAGTCACTGCTTCTCTCTGCCAGACAGCTCTAGCTCCAATGACTTAACTCATCACAGGAAACTAACTGCCTTATCTACAACATCTATAATTTCCTCAAGGACCCACCCTTCTCTCTCTCCCACTCCCACTCCCTCTCCCTCTCACATAACCGCACACACACATAACCGCACACCCAAACGTCTCTAGTCACTTACATAACATAATAACAGCAGGACAGATGGATTAGAGGAAAGAAACCGTTACATAGAAAATCTGAGAGTCTAAATAAACAGTGTGAAACATTGAGCTAATTATGTGACGTTAGTTTACTGGAGGTTAGTAACTAACTAATACGTACTAGTCACTGTTCGTATCTATTCCTCCTGGAATGTAGGGGCATGCTGCTCATAGGGCTATAGCATCAGGAAATGCCAACACTTGACCACATTTTACTGTACACGGCAGCGTAGCCTAGGGGTTAGAGTGTTGGACTAGTAACCGGAAGGTTGCGAGTTCAAACCCCCGAGCTGACAAGGTACAAATCTGTTGTTCTGCCCCTGAACAGGCAGTTAACCCACTGTTCCCAGGCCGTCATTGAAAATAAGAATGTGTTCTTAACTGACTTGCCTGGTTAAATAAAGGTAAAAAAATTAAATTAAATTAAAAACACACACACTCTACTCAATGGTCTTACAGTTAAAGATCAGCACCTAAGGGCTAATAATCTAAGTCTGTACTATATTCTACTATAGTACATCAGTGGAGGCTGCTGAGGGGAGGTCGGCTCATAATAATGGCTGGGACAAAGCAAATGGAATGGCATGAAACACATGGAAACCATATTTGATACCATTCCACTCCTTCCGGTCCTGCCATTACCACGAACCCGTCCTCCCCAATTAAGGTGCCACCAACCTTCTGTGTAGTACATGTACTCTCTCTCGGTCCTATTGTCACCTCATGGAGAGTGATGGCACATGGCTTACTGAGTCTTGTCTTGCAGTTACAGATCCTTTTCTAACAGACACATACTGAAATGAGAGTGATGCAGGGAGTATTTCAGTGGGAGACATATTATTCTCCATTTGATAATAATATGAATTCATAGGCCAGGCTCTTTTATCTAAATAGAATAAACATTTAATCATATGTGGCCAGGCAGGAATCAAACCATGACTGTTGCAACCTTCAACAAAGGTTTGCATGTGCCCCGCTTGTATGGGTAGTCTGTAGCATACGCTGATTATACCAAACATTAGGAATACCTTCCTAACATTGCCCTCAGAACAGCTTCCATGCATCGATGCATGGAGGAGGTGTCGAAAGCGTTCCACTGGGATGATGGCCCATGTTGACTCCAATGCTTCCCACAGTTGTCCTTGATACACATGGGAAAAGGTTGAGTGTGAAAAACCCAGAAACATTGCAGTTCTTGACACAAACCAGTGTGCCTGGCACCTACTACCATACGCCGTTCAAAGGCACTTAAATATTTTGTCTTGCCCATCTGAATGGCAGACATACACAATCCATGTCTCAATTGTATCAAGGCTTTAAAATCCTTCTTTTACCTATTTCTTCCCCTTCATCTACACTGATTGGAGTGGAAATAACAAGTGACATCAATAAGGGATCATTGCTTTCACTTGGATTCAACTGGTCAGAGAAGGTGTTCTTAATGTTTGTATACTCAGTGTATATCCAACTAGCTCTCAGTTTCACATCAGAATTAGATGTTCATTTATGTTTCTCAAAGTTTTTAAGTTTAAGGTTAAGTTAAGGTCATGATTAAGTTTAGGCATTAACTCTGAAATCTTAAGGTTAGGCATTAACTCCAAATGGTTAAGGTAAGGGTTAAAGGGTTAAGGTTTTGGATAGGCTTAAAATAGAAAATTACTTTCTATCGCATGATTTCAACTTGCAACCTTTGGAAAAAGAGGCAGATTCTTACGGCATTCCGGTCCACGATGCCCTAGCAAAACCGGAATCTACAAAAAGGGAACAGTGCTCACTGTTGCCCCTCGTGGCCGGTTTCCACATAATCGCTTGACGTCCTCAGACGTGGGTGGACGTCGAATAATGACTTGTGTCATGGGGTGACCTGGCTACTATATCAGCATGGTTCAAATCACATTAGTCAGACCAAGGCCTTCTGATGGCATTCATCTCTGATGCCCTCTCTGTAATGTGAAGCCTGCTCCAAAACCTGACTGACACACTCACACAGATGGTTCTTCCATAGGAAACATATACAACACTCTGCAAGACCCCCAGTCACTTTGAACTGGTTCCCTTTGAAATGTGTATGCTGTGTGTTGGTCAGTGCCTGTGTGTGTGTATGTATAGATTAGATCCATGAGTGTGTATCCATTTTGATTAGCCTCTACTATAGCAGAACATAGTATTGGCTGTGGCTGGATGAGATGTAAACATGTGTCCCATGAGAACTAAAGAATCAGAGAGGCCCCCCTCTGAACACAACATGCCCCAAAAGAGAGCCTGGTCCTGGGCTACACATGGCCATATGTAGCCTGTCAAGACCTGGCCTGCGGGTGTTGAGGAGGAGGTCAGGAGAGGAGGAAAAGAAAGGGGAGGAGAAATAGAAGAGGTAGGGAGGAGCAGTGGGTTGTGTTTCTCTAAAGGTGGGTCAGGACCATCATGGTGGCTTTGTGGCTAGATACACTGCCACGATCATGTGTGTGTTCATATGAACATGCATAAGATCCACAGTAGTCATAGAAGCACCTCAGGATCCTCAGTCTACTCTGTGTGAGTTGGGATTGTAAAACGTGTTAACAGAATAGAAGAGGTAAGAATAGAACATACCTTAGGTTGGAGGTTGGGGTGTAGCAGCACATATCCGTTGGGGTCGATGGCAAAATAATATCCATTAGGTCCGATCTAAGAAACAGAGGTACAGAGAGGGTTGGAGGAGACATTTGATCATAGGCTGTACACCATGTCCTCTCAATACATCACTGTTCTGGATTATTAATGTATCATCAACATGATTGAGTTGATGTGAGAGAGGGTAGGGCTGTCACAGGTAACACAGACTGAAGTAAGAGAATAAGGAGTGTTCTGGTGTGTTAGTGTGTGTCACTCACAGTGTAGCGCGGTGTGAGCTTCTTGATGTCATCTAGTGACACGTCAATCCCCATCACCCCTAGGATCAACTGGTTCTGAATCTGAGAGAGAGGGAAAGAGGAGTTCAAAATTAAAATGTCAAATCACAGTCTGAATAGTAAGAGCGTTTTGGCGTCTAATGCTGGGATGGGATTATCTGAAAATGGTCCCGTGAGGCCCAGTTGGTAGAGCATGGTGCTTGCAATGGTAGGGATGTGGGTTTGATTCCCATGCAGGACCAGTAAAAAAAAATGATGCACTCACTACTGTAAGTCATTCTGGGAAAGAGCATCTGTGTAAATGTAAAGAGTTTGTTTTCCTGGTTGTGTATGTGGATTGCCTCTATGCCCAATTCATCTTTATACTTGGTCTTGTTGAAGACAGGTAGGGTTCCTGTGATGACCAGACCTAGCTCCTAACACACACACAGACAAAGAAAGCTAAATTAAAGTCAACGTTGTTGGGTTTCAGAAGCCTCCAGAGTAGAGGTAGATTTTGGTGAGGTGCATTGTGGGATAGGAGGAAGTGATGTCATACCAGAGCGTCGAGGTAGACATTAGTCCACTGGACCTGCTTGGCCAGCTGGTCAGCTAAAACCATGGGTCTGCCCAGTACATCCAGGTACTCCTAGAAAACACACACATACTCTCCTTCAAATACACACCTTAAAGACAAAGTCAACCACAGACACACGTCTGGGACAACATTAAACACACACACATGTTCATGCACATTGCTTCTCACTTGAGTGTTGATGCGTATGGCTCCAATTGAGGGAATCTCATAGAAGTATCCTGGGAGAAACAGAGAATGGGCTAAGATCAGGATATTAACTATATTAGTTGACCAAAATGGACCTCAAATCATACACAGCTGTAGCAGTGCTTCAATATTACAAACAACAACAACATACCTTTATTAGCGCAGGCCATCCACTGGACTGGAACTTTATCATAGTTGTGCTGACCTACTGAGAAGGTGAAGATACGCACCTAGAACACAGGAACATATGAATCTGTTATAGCAACATCCACATTGAACCATATTGTGTGTGATGGAAGTTAATCAACCATAGTTAGGTATTGTATGAACCAAGACACTGTGGGGTTATTATGAGCCATAGAATGTTAAATCTTGCTCGTGGGTGGGTTACTGTTACATTGCACATAGTGGGTTGTTTTGTGAAGACCTGGGGGTGGTGTTACCATGCTCTCTCTACCCCCCATCATACCCATTTCCATGTGCTGAGCAACGAGAACAGCTTTAGCTTTGGTAGAGTTATTACCACACTTCATATCTGCTTGTTAGTTCACACAAGGTCAAAACGCTATTTCTAGGGGGTTTAGGGTTAAGGTTAGAATTAGTGTTAGGTTTAGGAGCTAGGGTTAAGGTTTAGGGTTGTGTGTGTGTGTGTGTGTGTGTGTGTGTGTGTGTGTGTGTGTGTGTGTGTGTGTGTGTGTGTGTGTGTGTGTGTGTGTGTGTGTGTGTGTGTGTGTGTGTGTGTGCATTTGTAATAATCATCTGCCCTCCACCTGTATAAACCATAGGTTCAGCAATCAGACAATTTCCTCTTGATCCAACCCATTACTCTGTGTTTACTAGAAGGGTCACCGACTAGGTGGATTATATATTAAAGTGTGTGTGTGCTTTCAACTGTACCTTCTTGTCAGAGTTGTGTTCCTGAAGTATGGCCGATGCTCTCTCCTCTCCTCCGTCAGTGAACAGCATGATGATCTTGTTACAATTGGCTCTAGTGATGTTAGTCTGCACAGAGAAATCACACAAGGTAGAGAACAGGGGTTGCTAACCCCCATCCTAACACACCACCACCAAATCCTGTAATCAAGGATTAAGAAGATGATGACAAAAATCAGAGTTTTAAAAGACTGGAGGAGGGTTTAACACACAGGTTGGCGTTTATTGTCATGAAACGTGCCCTGGATTCATAACTGCAGAGTGGTCACCAGCTGGCACAGCCACAAAGTCATATAATCAGATTTTAAACCTAATCCTAACATTAACCCTAACTTTATGCACACTGCAAACCCTTAAATTAAGATCAAAAAGCACATTTTAGTTTTCATACATTTTTACAATATAGACAATTTGAACTTTGCAGCGTGCCCATCTAGCGGTAATGGCTCAGTTCTGCAGCAGAGGTCAGTGTCTGACAATTATCTATCATACGAGAAAGAGCAGAGCTCAAAGGTAACAGAATGTACATTTTAAATTAAGTATGGTATGTTCCTGAAGTATCAAAGTAAAATAACAAGGAGCAGGGCTGTCGTTATACTGTACATCTGTTATTACTACAGCGTTATGAACAGAGCATAGTGCCCCTTACTGCATAGAGCTGTTCGAAGGCAAACTCAAATCCCTTGGTGTAGTTGGTGATGCCTTTAGCAGAGATGTTCTGAATCGCATCCTTCAGGATCTTCTTATTCCTCACGTTGGCCTGGACCAGGTGGTCAAAACACGCTGTGTTATTCACCCTGGTGTTGAACTGGTAGAGGGAGACAGATTAGGGGTTAGACAAACGCACGCACACAGACTGATTACCCACACACACACACACCTGGCCTTGACTATTATCATAGCGTGGTAAACAGACACATTCATCAAGTGTTGCTAATTACTATGCATCCTATCAGGATCATGAGCTGGTACCATGGAAACGAGACTCCCTCTACCAACTCACTCTCATTAGAGTGGAAATACCACGCACGCAGAAACACACACGTGCACACACACACACACATGCACACACACGGTGGCAGGTAGCCTAGCGGTTAAGAGCATTGAGCCAGTAATCTAAAGGTTGCTGGTTCGAATCCCAAAGCCAGCAAAGTGGGAAAATATGCCATTTTGCCCATGAGCAAGGCAGTTAACCCCCAACTGCTCCCAGGCGCTGATGACGTTGATTAACCCCCTAAGGTTGATGACCTAGCCCCTGTGAAAAACTATTCAGCATCATATAAAAATCGATCAGCTTAAGCTAGAGATATATGTATTAAAAATTCTAAAAATGAAATATCACATTTACATAAGTATTCAGCCCCTATACTCAGTACTTTGTTGAAGCACCTTTGGCAACATTTACAGTCTCGGGTCTTCTTGTGTATGACGCTAAATGCTTGGCACACCTGTATTATGGGAGTTTCTCCCTTCTCTGCAGATCCTTTCAAGTTCTGTCAGGTTGGATGGGGAGCGTCGCTGGACAGATATTTTCAGGTCTCTCCAGAGATGTTCGATTGGGTTCAAGTCTGGGGTCTGGCTGGACCACTCAAGGACATTCAGAGACTTGTCCCGAACCCACTACTGCGTTGTCTAGGCTGTGTAATTTGCTCCGTTCATCTTTCCTTCGATCTTGACTAGTCTCCCAGTCCCTGCCTCTATAAAACATTACCACAGCATGATGATGTGGTAATGTTTTCGCCATAGGGATGGTGCCAGATTTCCTCCAGACATGACACTTGGAATTCAGGTCAAAGAGCTCAATCTTGGTTTTATCTGACCAGGGAATGTTGTGTCTCATGTTCTGAGAGTCTTAAGGTGCTTTTGGCAAACTTCAAACGGGCTGTCTACTGCCCTTTACTGAGGAGTGGCTTCTGTCTGGCATATCTACCTTAAAAGCCTGATTGGTGGAGTGCTGCAAAGATGGTTGTCCTTCTGGAAGGTTTTTCCATCTCCACAGAGGAACTCTGGATCTCTGTCAGAGTGACCTTTAGATTCTTGGTCACCTCCCTGACCTAGACCAGCTCTAGGAAGAGTCTTTGTGGTTCTAAATTTCTTCCATTTAAGAATGATGGAGGCCACTCTGTTCTTGGGGACCTTCAACGCTGCAGACTTTGTTGGTACCCTTCCCCAGATCTGTGCCTCGACACAATCCTGTCTCGGAGCTAGGATCATCCTGACTGGTTGCATCACTGCCTGGTACGGCAATTGCTCGGCACTACAGAGGGTACTGTGTACGGCCCAGTACATCATACATTCATGTACATACTACCTCAATTGGCCTGACCAACCAGTGCTCCCGCACATTGGCTGACCGGGCTATCTGCATTGTGTCCCGCCACCCGCCAACCCCTCTTTTACGCTACTGCTACTCTCTGTTCATCATATATGCATAGTCACTTTAACCATATCTACATGTACATACTACCTCAATCAGACTGACTAACCGGTGTCTGCATGTAGCCTCGCTACTTTTATAGCCTCACTACTGTATATTGCCTCGACACTTTTTATTGTTGTTTTTATTTTTTTACTTACCTATTGTTCACCTAATAACTTTTTTGCACTATTAGTTAGAGCCTGTAAGTAAGCATTTCACTGTAAGATCTACCTATACCTGTTGCATTAGTAGGTCTATCAAATGTTTTTTAACTGGACAATGACCCTGCACACCTCCAGGCTGTGTAAGAGCTATTTGACCAAGAAGGTAAGTGATGGAGTGCTGCATCAGAGCTCCCGAGTGGCGCAGCTGTCTAAGGCACTGCATCTCAGTGCAAGTGGCGTCACAATAGTCCCTGTTTCGTATCCAGGCTGTATCACATCCGGCCTTGATTGGGAGTCCCATAAAGCTGCACAGAATTGTCCCAGCGTCATCCGGGGTAGGCCATCATTGTAAATAAGAATTTGTTCTTAACTGACTTGCCTAGTTAAATAAAAGGTTAAATGTAAAAAAATATATCAGATGACCTAGCCTCTACAATCACCTGACCTCAACCAAACTGGGATGATTTGGACTGCAGAGTGAAGGAAAAGCAGCCAACAAGTGCTCAGCATTTGTGGGAACTTCTTGAAGACTTTTGGAAAAGCATTCCTCAAGAAGCTGATTGAGAGAATGCCAAGAGTGTGCAAAGCTGTCATAAAGGAAACGGTTGGCTATTTGAAGAATATCAAACAAAAAATATATATAAATATATAAAATATAATATTTTACACTTTTTTGGTAACTACATGATTCCATATGTGTTATTTCATAGTTTTGATGTCTTCACCATTATTCTACAATGTAGAACATAGAAAAAATAAAGAAAATCCCTTGAATTAGTAGGTTGTGTCCAAACGTTTGACTGGTACTGTATCTGTACTGTTTAGTGACAAAAATACAGGGTCTTTCTTATGTCTCATTTATTGGACAGACACTTCAGAACAAACTTTCTGTATATTGTTTTGGGGACTCTCTTTTGTTCCATGTAGTAAATCTGTTATTCAATGTGTTTGTATGGGCTAATAGCAGTAAGGCCAAAACATGTTTTTCATCAAATATGTTAATTTTTTTTATTTAAATTGGTACTATAAGGGCTCTTAAAATTTGGTATGACCTTCCTAAAACAATTCAATATAGGTTAGTAGTACCCCCACCCCTTCCCCGGCTAAGACTCTTATGGATTAAGGCAGCCCCCAGTACCTCTCTGATTCAGAGAGAAGACACATTAGTTGAATGCATTCAGTTGTGCAATTGACAAGCTATCACCACACCCCGCACACACACACATTGGCAGCCAAGTCATCAGTGCTCTGAAACCTGCACAGACCTATTGTACCTACAGCTACAGATATAAGACAGACAAAACACTGACACTGTTGTGATCATAGTAATTATATGATGCAGAGGCTAGGCCAAAAGTTGGCTGTACTGTCTTTCTAAACAGTGCTGCAACCCATTGATCTGAACCAATCAATGTGCCACTGTTAATCAGCCAATGGGGAGAGCAGATATACATGCATCCATGGAGACTAGCAGAATCTGGCTAGGTGTGTGTGCGTGGATATCTGCGTCTGTGTGACAACCTTGATATTTATAACTGAGTGACGGACTCCACTTGGAAGAGTAATTTGAAGGTTTCTACCTGACATGAAGACTAAGCTTAGAAGCCAGCATGGACACATGCACACACAAGTATGTTTTACTATACTTGTAGGTACCAAAAAATAATATTCCCATTCAAAATCCTATTTTCCTTAACCCTAAACCTAACCCTTAACTATAACCAATACCCTAACACTAACCCTAATTGTAACACTAACCTTAAATCTAACCCCTAAGCCTAAAAAAATTTATCCTTGTGGGGACCGGTGAAATGTCGCCACTCGTCTGAATCTCGTTTTTTTGTGAGGACTTCTGGTCCCCACAATGATAGTAAAACCAAACCACGCACACACACGTACATACACTCTCATAATAGAATGTGCTCTTGTATCACCTAATCCATTAAATGGAGAGGAGGGTGAGAAGGAAGGTGGGATGGAAAGAGTGCTGTTTTTATCAGGGTTTTTATCAAGGTTTATTAATGCATTAATGTTGTTTTCAACCTCTGGGTTTTCTAGTTGGTTCTAGTTGAGTGTAGTCTGAGAAAGAGAGAGGGAGATGTAGAAATAGAGAGTGATGGATAAGTATTTCCCATGGTTCTCTGAATGGCACTAGGGCTGTTGTAGCAGCCTGATTACTAGGAATATACTTTGATTTTGGACATTTGAAAAGATCCTGAGAACATCGGTATATACCTTCCTCGGTGCTCACCAAAACAAAAGAAAATCAATTGCCCAGCACTGGGTGTGAACTCATAATACTCAGCAGCAAAGCACATGGCTCAGACCACTACACTACAGCAATTTTCAATGCATTTGCAAGCCGTGAGAATACTTGATGGTACACTATGAGAAAAAAAGGTTCTACCTATGGGGACAACCGAAAAACCCTTTTGGATGCCCTGGATTATAGATAATCAACATTTTGGTAGATTGGTAAAAATAAAAAAGCAGACATTGAATATCCCTTTGAGCATGGTGAAGTTATTAATTACACTTTGGATGGTGTATCAATACACCCAGTCACTGCAAAGACACAGGCGTCCTTCCTAACTAAGTTGCCGAAGAGGAAGGAAACCGCTAAGGGATTTCACCATGACAATCAATGGTGATTTTAAAACAGTTACAGAGTTTAATGTCTGTGATAGGAGAAAACTGAGGATGGATCAACAACATTGTATTTAGTCCACAATACTAACCTATATGAAACAGAGTGAAAATAAGGAGGCCTTTACACAATTAAAACATTCCAAAACATGCATTGTGTTTGCAACAAGGCACTAAAGTAATACTGGCAAAGCAATTCACTTTTTTGTCCTGAAAACAAAGTGTCATGTTTGGGACAAATACAACACATTACTGAGTACCACTCTCCATATTTTCAAGCATAGTGATGGCTGCATCATGTTATGGGTATGCTTTTGGAGTTTTTCAGGATAAAAAATAAAAGGAATGGAGCTAAGCACAGGCAAGACCCTAGAGGAAAGTCTGCTTTCCACCAGACACTGGGAGATTAATTACTCTTTCAGTAGGTCAATAACCTAAAACACAAGGCCAAATATACAGTGGAGTTGCTTACCAAGAAGATAGGGAATGTTCCTGTGTGGTAGATCTAAATATTTTACTTAAATCTACTTTAGAATCTATGGCAAGACCTGAAAATGGTTGTCTAGCAATTAAATTTTTTGTTATCCATTTTGAATTCAGGCTGTAACACAACAACATGTGGAATAAGTCAAGGGGTATGAATACTTCTAAAGGTTCTGTATGTATGTATACTTACATAAACTACGTTGACATAGTCATCATCAGACAGAGTCTCCAGCATCTCACTGACTGAGGTCTTGATCAGCTTCAGAGTCAGACCAGACACACTGCCACTCCTATAGAGACATTTAAGCAGTTTAATCTGTCTATCGACATGTCTGTAGACAAATGTCGTAGTGACATCATGAACATTATATTGTCGTTGTTGTTATGATAAAGTATATACACAAAAACGACAGGCTGCATGACATCAGTAGCCTGGTGCTCCAAATAGCATACTTTCTCTAGTTATAAACCCATCCGTTTAAAAATGTATTCAGTAAATGCCAAACTAGCAAGCCAGGCAACTAAAAACTATTTTCTAAACAATATTTTGGTTTGTTGCTAGCTAGCTCATTAGCTAGCTGGATATCCAGTTCAAATAATGACCAGAGTATAGCTGACAATGTCTTAACTTATTAGTCATTATTAGAGGAAAATAAACTCACAACAACATAATTATTTACAAGATAATGGCGAGCTTACAGAAAATAGCTTACTGACACAGTGTGACGAAATAGAAGTAGGTCATTCTATCAGAGAATTTTAGAACTCATGCATCATCTTGTCACAGGAGGATTTGGTCTGTGGCGGTCCGGTAACCAAGACAACGGATGTGGCAACAGGCGCAGAGACTTAAACTTCTTTAATGTCTGTGTGACAAGGAAACTGACATTCGCAGCGACAGTATACAGACATTCCACCGTAGTATAAATTAAATGTCATTTTGACCAGCGACACTTCTAATTGTCTACAGACATGTCGTTAGACCAGGTATAAACTGGCCTTTAGATTCAACACAAAGAATTAGAATGATGAAGTTATATTTATACGATTCAACCTACCCCAAAACTACACTGCAAGATACAAGAGGGAGGTACTCTGGTATACTGCACTATGTTGGGCTAGTGTGTTGGGCTAGTTGGGTATAGTGTTACTATGCGGTAATGTCATATAGAACTACATGTTGTGACTCACACATCCACTAGGATCAGCATGTCCTTGGGAGAGGCAGCTCCCTGAATGTACCTACACACACATACACACAGAGGTTATAAATATACTCACAGTACACACAGATATTATAAACACAATACATACAGAGGTTATAAACACAGTCGTAGGCGCCTGAGCAATGGAGCAAACGGAGCAGCTGCACCCCGACTTTCAAAATAGGGGAACAAATATTTGTTTTGGCACCCCACTGTTTTACCAGAACATGATCATGATCCATGAGGTAATTTGTCATTTTCAATGATTAGCAAAGCTTTGAGCTAGTCTGTATTCAAATAGACATGTCCATTTTATATATGACGTACAGTAATAACTACCAGATTGCACCCCTCTCCCATCGCCTCAAGATGAAAGGTTTTGACCACTCTAAAGCATTTTCTCTCTCCAGCGCGTCATTGTTTTGGTTCAGTGCAGATAGAAAGCACTCACTGCACAACTGGTGTTTAAAGTCAAAAGGCACTTGCAAAATGCAATTATTTATTTATTTTGTGTGTGCTGTTGTTAGTTTTGAGACTGACACAAATAATAATTTCCACAAAGTTGGCTGCTTCAGTGTCTTTAGATATTTTTGTCAGATGTTACTATGGAATACTGAAGTATAATTACAAGCATTTCATAAGTGTCAAATGCTTTTATTGACAATTACATGAAGTTGATGCAAAGAGTCCATATTTGTAGTGTTGACCCTTCTTTTTCTGACTGAGGCAGAGGCAGCAGACTTTGTGAAAATGTATATTTGTGTCATTCTCAAAACTTTTGGCCACGATTATACATAGAGAACCTGGTATCTGGTGTGTGTGTGTGTGTGTGTGTGTGTGTGTGTGTGTGTGTGTGTGTGTGTGTGTGTGTGTGTGTGTGTGAGAAAGCGAGAGAGAGGTTTCTTACCAGGCCCTCCTGCGTACATCGTATAGGTCAATCTTACTGGGGGTCTTCCGAGCATCCATCCATGGAGAGGCTGGATAGGAGAGACAGAGTCTGGGTTAACAACAATACTGTGGAACTGGGTTAGGATCACTGAAATACATTGTGACTCTTTGATGAAGTTTAACGGAGGTTGTTTCAGAATGCACACATGATAACAACACTTGCTACAGTATAAAGATCATTATCATTCATAAACTGATGCAGAAACTATCACTGACTTCCTTTTCTATTGAAGTTCTGTATAGCTCCTATCTAGGTTAATGCTTTGTGTGTACTGGGTAGAATCCATGTAGGAATTTTGATATGCATACAATATAAACAAATTAGGAAAACTAGGAAACAGTTGGCTACAGGGGCAATAACGAAAATATAGCTTCAATGTGCATGTGCATGTGTGTTACCTGGGTAGTATCGGGCCAGTCCAGTAGCACTACCAAACACCTGCCAGAGCAGAGTAGGGTCATCCTCTCTGTTCTTCTTAAACACATCCTCCAGCACCTCCGTCCAGTTCAACTCATTCAGCACAATGGTGGCTACCCACACACATGTACACACAAAACAGATAGTTGGATTTAGATTACGATTCCCAATTAAAACCAAGAAATTGATCAATATTGAGAAACACACTTAGTTAATGTTTAAATTAAGTATTGCCACTATAAACACCTTTAATAGAGTCATAGTGTTATTATTTGATGCAATCCTCTAGTGAGGGAGATAGTATTGCAAAAAAGTGATATTGAAGGCAAAACATGAATCCAAAAGTATTGATGGCGAAACAAAATATTGGATTTTTTTTTTGTGAGAGCAAATAAAAACATTTTTACTGATTTTCTTTAATGATAACGTAATTAAATTAAAGGCCTCCCTCTTTCCTGCAATTCTCCCTATCTTTGGTTATGTTGCCCTGACCTTTGATTGCACTGCCTTTTTTCTAATTGCAAGATTTGGCACATTCATTCCAGCAACATAGCATCCTGCATCCCACTACTGGTTTACTCTGAAGCAGAGCAGGGTTGATCCTGGTTGCTTCCTGGATGGGAGACTAGATGTGGCTAGCTGTAAGTGGTGAAAAAAATCATGTGAAAAACACTGTCATTTTTCTACATGTGATTTGATCACAAATGTGTTCACAACAAATTTTTTCACACGCACATTTTTTAGAATTTTTTGCATATATATTTTTAAGGGTTTGTACACAGTTTGAGGTTTTGATCCACACTGATGAGGATATGAGAGGCAGGTGGATGGACACAGGTGGTGAGTGGAGAAGAAGGGAGAGTGACAATGTGTGTGTGTGTGTGTGTGTGTGTGTGTGTAGGGGGCCTTCATTATAAAGACATTACATTCATACATTGCATTATGGGGACGTGATCTGAATTAATGTGGTGGCTGTGTCTCTCTATCTCTCTGTGAAATTCTTTACAACTGTAGTCTTTGGGTCTCTTAAGTCACACCTTGGACAATTCACGTATATACAGTTGAAGTCAGAAGTTTACATACACTTAAGGTTGGAGTCATTAAAACTTGTTTTTCAACTACTCCACAAATTCCTTGTTAAAAAGGTTAAGCCGGTTAGGACATCTACTTTGTGCATGACACAAGTAATTTTTCCAACAATTGTTTACAGACAGATTATTTCACTGTATCACAATTCCAGTGGGTCAGAAGTTTACATGCACTAAATTGTTAACTGTGCCTTTAAACAGCTGAGAAGAATCCAGAAAATGAAGTCATGGCTTTAGAAGCTTCTGATAGGCTAATTGACATAATTTGAGTCATTTAGAGGTATACCTGTGGATGTATTTCAAGGCCTACCTTCAAACTCAGTGCCTCTTTGCTTGACATCATGGGACAATCTAAATAAATCAGCCATGACATAAAGAAATTGTAGACCTCCACAAGCCTGGTTCATCCTTGGGAGCAATTTCCAAATGCCTGAAGGTACCACGTTCATCTGTACAAACAGTAGTACACAAGTGTAACACCATAGGACCACGCAGCCGTCATACAACTCAGGAAGGAGATGTGTTCTGTCTCCTAGAGACGAACATACATTGGTGCAAAAAGTGCAAATCAATCCCAGAACAACAGCAAAGGACCTTGTGAAGATGCTGGAGGAAACAGGTACAAAAAGTATCTATATCCACAGTAAAACGTGTCCTATATCGACATAACCTGAAAGGCCGCTCAGCAAGGAAGAAGCCACTGCTCCAAAACCTCCATAAAAAAGCCAGACTACGGTTTGGAACTGCACATAGGGAAATGTCCTCTGGTCTGATGAAACAAAAATAGAACTGTTTGGCCATAATGACCGTCATTATGTTTGGAGGAAAAAGGGGGATGCTTGCAAGCCGAAGAACACCATCCCAACCGTGAAGCACGGGGGTGGCAGCATCATGTTGTGGGGGTGCTTTGCTGTAGGAGGGACTGGTGCACTTCACAAAATAGATGGCATCATGAGGGAGGGAATTATGTGTATATATTGAAGCATCATCTCAAGACATCAGTCAGGAAGCAAATGGGTCTTCCAAATGGACAATTACCCCAAGCATACTTCCAAAGATGTGGCAAAATGGCTTAAGGACAACAAAGTCAAGGTATTGGAGTGGCCATCACAAAGCCCTTACCTCATTCTCATATGAAATGGATGGGCAGAACTGAAAAAGAGTGTGTGAGTAAGGAGGCCAACAAACCTGATTCAGTTACACCAGCTCTGTCAGGAGGAATGGGCCAAAATTCACCAAACTTATTGTGGGAAACTTGTGGAAGGCTACCTGAAAGGTTTGACCCAAGTTAAACATTTCAAAGGCAATGCTACCAAATACTAATTGAGTGTATGTACACTTCTGACCCACTGGGAATGTGATGAAAGAAATACAAACTAAAGTAAATCATTCTCTCTACTATTACTCTGTCATTACACATTCATAAAAAAAGTGGTGATCCTAACTGACCTAAAACAGGAATTTTTACAAGGATTAAATGTCAGGAAATTGTGAAAAACTGAGTTTAAATGTATTTTGCTAAGGTGCATGTAAACTTCCGACTTCAACTGTATATATATACAGTATATATAAATATAGATATATATATATATTCTCTCTCTCTCGCTCTGTTTACTGATTTCTATGACGATTATAAATAGCAACAGCTTGTACTATTACCCAGTGGGCCACTGGGCTGACACATACTCATTACGGTCCACCAATCACAAACCCCCCCCCCCCCCCAGAGAACGCAGGAGGAAACATGGCAACAAGCCCCGACCCCTGCCAGCAGAGTCTGGGAAGGGACAAGATACACACGCACTCTAGCTTACACGGACACCTGCACACACACACATACTAATTTCCCACATGCACCCTCTCCCTCTCTGTGAGGTCAGTAGTGGGTAACCTTGGATCCAGACGCTATCCCAGCAGGCCGAGGTGCATGATGAAGGAGCGACTCCATCCTGCTGCCTCTACGTGTGAGGTCTGACGCAACACACCAACACACCACACGCTATTGACCCTACACACAAACACAGTGACTCAGTATTGAACACCCACGCGTGCGCAAGTAAGTCCAATCACACACACACACACACGAACACACACAGAAAGCAGCACACCAGTCAATATTAGACAAAGCAGTCAGATTTAATGTCAGAAGGACTCAGGAGACACACCTTTCAGATAGCAGGTAAATACTAGTGAACCACACTGCTACCAACCAACCCATTACCACACCAACCAACTAGCAAACCAAATCTAACATATTCTGTCCCTTAATATTATTCAGCAAACAGGGAGAGGACATGCTGTCTTTTCATGTGTGGAGGTTCTCTCATGTTGTATACCTGAACAATAATACAGTTTATCAATAGAACACTTTCCACACAGCAAATGTGCAAGTGCTGAAAACTCGTTGTCGTGGTAAAAAGTGTTGTAAGTGTTATATCTGAGTGTTGATTCTAGTAGGGTTAACACCTGTTGTGAATAAATTAAGTGTTATCTGAAACACAGTGGAATCAACACCGCAAGGTGTTGTTGTTATTTGACTGTGTCGATTTAATTTCCATGAACTCTATCAGGCATGGGAGGGGCCTCATTATTATATTTCCCCCGCAAGCATTGTTGCAGGTTGATTTTTAGAATTTGTTTGTTTTAATAGCTATGTTTCTTAATGCACAATGATTAATTAATTGATCTTACACTATGCAAATATAAATAACTTACATTTTTCTAAACGAATCCAATCTATAAGCGATTGGAATTATTGCCCGGCTACTGAGATGGTTGTTCCAGTTTAGATAATTTAGTTAGTCTTGCTTGTCAAGGTCTTCACCACAGCAGTCATTCTGAATGCAGGTTGTGGGTGATACAATAGTCAGATTGTTGGATATCTTCCCTCTGGTTGGATTCTGATATAATTACTAATCACTTCACAAACCTGCATATTATGATTTGCAGGTAGGAGCTGTATACCACAAAGGTAACTTGGATTAACAACCAGAATTAACTACAGATACAGTGCCTTGCGAAAGTGTTCATCCCCCTTGGTGTTTTTACTATTTTGCTGCATTTCAATCTGGATTTTAAATGGATTTTACTTTGGATTCCATGTAATGGACATGCACAAAATAGTCCAAATTGTTGACGTGAAATAAAATATATGAAGCCCCTAAATAAGATCTGGTGCAACCAATTACCTTCAGAACTCACATAATTAGATTGCACACAGGTGGACTTTATTTAACTAAGTGTAACATGAGCTGTCACATGATCTCAGTATACTATATATACACCTGTTCTGAAAGGCCCCAGAGTCTGCAACACCACTAAGCAAGGGACACCACCAAGGAAGTGGCACCATGAAGACCAAAGAGCTCTCCAAACAGGTCAGGGACAAAGTTGTGGAGAAGCACAGATCAGGGTTTGGTTATAAAAAAATATCTGAAACTTTGAACATCATTAGCACACCATCATCAGCACACCATTAAATCCATTATTAAATTTTTTAAAGAATATGGCATCACAACACGGAATATGGCACCAAAACTCACGGACCAGGCAAGGAGGGCATTAATCAGAGAGGCAACAAAGAGACCAAAGATAACCATGAAGGAGCTGCAAAGCTCCACAGCGGAGTTCGGAGTATCTGTCCATACGACCACTTTAAGCCGTACACTCCACAGAGCTGGGCATTACGGAAGAGTGTTGGAAAATCAAGGAAAATGCTATGTCTGGTGCAAACCCAACACCTCTCATCACCCTGAGAACCCCATCCCCCACAGTGAAGCATGGTGCTGACAGCGTGGGGATGTTTTTCATCGGCAGGGACTGGGAAACTGGTCAGAATTGAAGGAATGATGGATGGCGCTAAATACAGGGAACTTCTTGAGGGAATCCTGTTTCAGTCTTCCAGAGATTTGAGACTGGGACGGAGGTTCACCTTCCAGCAGGACAATGACCCTAAGCATACTGCTAAAGCAACACTTGAGTGGTTTAAGGGGAAACATTTAAATGTCTTGGAATGGCTTAGTCAAAGCCCAGACCTCAATCCAATTGAGAATCTGTGATATGACCTAAAGATTGCTGTACACCAACAGAACCCATCCAACTTGAAGGAGCTGGAGCAGTTTTGCCTTGAAGAATTGGCAAAAGTCCTAGATGTGCCAAGCTTATAGAGACATACCCTAAGAGACTTGCAGCTGTAATTGCTGCAAAAGGTGTCTGTACAAAGTATTGACTTTGGGGGGTGAATAGTTGTGCAAGCTCAAGTTTTCTGGATTTTTTTGGTATTATTTATTGTTTGTTTCACAAGAAAAAATATATAGCATCTTCAAAGTGGTAGGCATGTTGTAAAAACATTTATCTTAATTCCAGGTTGTAAGGCAACAAAATAGAAAAAAAATCCAAGGGGGTAAATACTTTCACAAGCCACTGTATACTGGTTCATTAAGTAAACTAAACTTAGATAGTGTTTAGGGTTGTTGAGTTAATTACACCATTACCATTCAAGGTTAGCCTTCTAAAAAATATTTGTATTTTATTTGGACAAGTTAGCTGGCTAACTCATTGATCCTGCTTTGTAGTATAGCCATCTCCTGTTCCCCATTAGTCAGGATTTGCAGACCACAATGTTGAGAATAACTAGGCCTTGTGAAATGTATAATACATTGGTCATGAAAGGCTTACTTTCAATTAAAAAACATTCAGTTAGGCAGTCACTTGGCAAATGCTTCTGGACTGAAACCTAATGAATGCAACAACCATGTCTCTGTCACTAATAAACACAGTCATGTGTGGGTATCTGTCACATTCACTCGCAAGGCATGCTGGGAAATATGAAAATAAGACTTTACACCCTACAGTGTTATAACCCCTCCAACCCAAATACTGTAAAACTACGTGTTGTTCCGTAACACAAACAAACAGCAAAACCCATGGCGTTAGGGAACCAACACTCTAGGGATGTATGTTTTTCAACACTTTGAAAAGTATTAGTTTAACACTTTTTCAATGGGTCACATACACACACAAGTGTTACATTTAACACTGGGTGTTAGAGTTCTGATCTAAAATTGTCTGTGCATGACCCCAAGGTCATTTTACAGTTAAAGACACAAAGAATATAAACATTAAAATGTTGGTCTGCTGTTAATAAAGGAACCATTTATCTAGGGATTTGTACAGTCTGTGTCATATCTATGGTTACGCTGTATGTGTGTTTGTGGAGGGGAGTGTAGTGTGTGTGTGTGTGTGTGTGTGCGTTCATGCACACATACGTGCATGTGTGTATAGTGCAAGTATGTGTTTGTGTGTACCAGAGGGGGCTGGTGGGAGGAGCTATATGAGGACAGGCTCATTGTAAAGGCTGTAATGGAATAGTTGGTAATGGTATCAAACACATCAAACCACATGTTTGATTCTGTACCATTTATCATATTCCAGCCATTACAATGAGCTCATGTTCCTATAGCTCCTCCCACCAGCCTCATCTGGTGTGTACTCACAGCCATCGTAGATGTCAGTAGGGATGTGTACAGCAGTGTCGTTATCAGAGGTGAAGTGTTTAAACAACGGGTCCTCCTTAAAGGCTGGCCTGATCCGGTACTTCCTACCCTCTGTATAATTCACCTCCAACTAGAAGAGAGGAAAGGAGAATATTAGACCGTGATTTATAACAGGGAGGCTAAGGCCAAATAGGTGTACATGTTCGAATCCACTGTCCCTCATTAGACACATGTCTAGTTATTATACTACACCGGTTTAGAGAAATAAATGGTGTGTGGAGAAGGCTGGGTTAAACCTGCCTCATTTTCAAGCCGAAACATGTTTAGCCCAAACTCTGTGGATTAACATGGGGTAGGAAGAGACAACAGTAGCAGTCGTAATAAACAGTAGTAATAAAGCAACAGTAGCAGCTCATACATCTCAAATGTCAATTAAAGTGGAAGCACACCAGGGACCTTTTCACCTAAGAGAGAGGAAGAGGGGCAAGGGCTATTTAGACAGGGAGGGAGAGAGGGAGGTCTAAGGGAGGAAGAGAGAAAGGGAATGAGGAGGTAGGAAAAGAGGGAGAGCAAAGAGTGAAAAGAGTGAGTTGAACAATAAGAAATAGTAGAAGATTAAAGATAAGATATATGAGAGAGAGAGAGAGAGAGAGAGAGAGAGAGAGAGAGAGAGAGAGAGAGAGAGAGAGAGAGAGAGAGAGAGAGAGAGAGAGAGAGAGAGAGAGAGAGAGAGAGAGAGAGAGAGAGAGAGAGAGAGAGAGAGAAAGAGAGGGAGAAAGAGAGGGAGAAAAAGAGGGAGAAAGAGAGGGAGAAAGAGAGGGGGGGGGGATTTGTGAGGTAAAGGCCATCTGTGGACATAAGTGGTTTAATGGCCCACCATATGTAATGAATAATAACAGTTAAATCTCTTGATGACAACAGCATTAAACCATATTGGTATTATTAAGCTAGATATATGGTCACTAACTCAAACGTGCCAGTGTTTGTGAGTGTGAGTGAATATGTGTGTGTGCATTGAAACCCTATATTCCCTCCTTTTTAGCACATAAAGAGAGCAGTCATCGGAGGTTGCCGTCTCTCAGCCAATGGGTGGTGAATGTTCCAGTACTAAACATATGCCACACATTACCCACATTCGTATTACACATTGATGGTGGGAGGGACAAGTTACACTTTCAGTATATCATTTAACTGTAATGTTGGTTATAATTACAATCACAGTTTTACCGCATACTCATCCTCCCACTGGTGTTCCATCTGAAAGTTCTCAGCAGCCGTGGCCAGAGTCTAGAAAAGAAAGATAACACGCTAAAAATGTATACTTTACATACAGTATTTCGGTACCACAAAATTTTTACTTACTATCTGAAGACCAGTCAATCCACATTTGGGATGGCACCTAAAACCTTCACAAACTTTTACAGATGCACAATTGAGAGCATCCTGTCCGGTTGTATCAATGCATGGTACGGCAACTGCGCCACCCGCAACCGCAGGGCTCTCCAGAGGGTGGTGTGGTCTGCCCAACGCATCACCAAGGGCAAACTACCTGCCCTCCAGGACACCTACAGCACCCGATGTCACAGGAAGGCCAAAAACATAATCAAGGACAACAACCACCCGAGCCACTGCCTGTTCACCCCACTATCATCCAGAAGCCGAGGTCAGTACACGTGTATCAAAGCTGGAACCAAGAGACTGAAAAACAGCTTCTATCTCAAGCCAATCAGACTGTTAAAATAGCCAACACTAGCACACTAGAGGATGCTGCCTTATATACATAGACTTGAAATCGCTCACTACTTTGATAATGTTTACATATTTTGCATTACTCATCTCATATGTTTATACTGTATTCTATCCTATTCTACTGTATCTTAGTCTATGCCGCTCTGACATTGCTCACCTAAATATTTATATAAACTTTGCAAAAAAAAGAAACGTCCCTTTTCAGGACCCTGTCTTTCAAAGATCATTCGTATATATCCAAATAACTTCACAGATCTTCATTGTAAAGAGTTTAAACACTGTTTCCCATGCTTGTTCAATGAACCATAAACAATTAATAAACATGCACCTGTGGAACTGTCGTTAAGACACTAACAGTTTACAGACAAGGCAATTAAGGTCACAGTTATGAAAACTTAGGACAGAGGCCTTTCTACTGACTCTGAAAAACACCAAAAGAAAGATGCCTAGGCATGCAGACTGTAGATGTGGCCAGGGCAATGAATTGCAATGTCCGTACTGTGAGACACCTAAGACAGCGCTACTACAGGGAGACAGACAGCTGATCGTCCTCGCAGTGGCAGACAACATTTATTTATTTTTTATTTTTGTACCTTTATTTAACTAGGCAAGTCAGTTAAGAACAAATTCTTATTTTCAATGATGGCCTATGAACAGTGGGTTAACTGCCTGTTCAGGGGCAGAACGACAGATTTGTACCTTGTCAGCTCGGGGGTTTGAACTTGCAACCTTCGGTTACTAGTCCAACGCTCTAACCACTAGGCTACCCTGCCACCCCATGTAACAACACCTGTACAGGATCCGTACATCCAAACATCACACCTGCGGGACAGGTACAGGATGGCAACAACAACTGCTCGAGTTACACCAGGAACGCACAATCCCTCCATCAGTGCTCGGACTGTCTGCAATAGGCTGAGAGATGCTGGACTGAGGGCTTGTAAGCCTGTTGTAAGGCAGGTCCTCACCAGACATCACCGGCAACAACGTCGTCTATGGGCACAAACCCACCGTCGTTGGACCAGACTGGACTGGCAAAAAGTGCTGTTCACTGACGAGTCACGATTTTGTCTCACCAGGGCTGATGGCCGGATTTGTGTTTATCGTCGAAGGAATGAGTGTTACACCGAGACCTGTACTCGGAGTGGGATTGATTTGGAGGTGGAGGGTCCGTCATGGTCTGGGGCGGTGTGTCACAGCATTATCAAATTGAACTTGTTGTCATTGCAGGCGATCTCAAAAAATGTGCGTTACAGGGAAACAATCCTCCTCCCTCATGTGGTACCCTTCCTGTAGGCTCATCCTGACATGACCCTCCAGCATGACAATGCCACCAGATATACTGCTCGTTCTGTGCCTGATTTCCTGCCAGACAAGAATGTCAGTGTTCTGCCATGGCCAGCGAAGAGCCCGGATCTCAATCCCATTGAGCACATCTGGGACTTGTTGGATCGGAGGGTGAGGGCTAGGGCCATTCCACTCAGAAATGTCCGGGAACTTTCAGGTGCCTTGGTGGAAGAGTGGGGTAACATCTCACAGCAAGAACTGGCAAATCTGGTGCAGTCCATGAGGAGGAGATTCACTGCAGTACTTAATGCAGCTGGTGGCCACACCAGATACTGACTATTACTGTTGATTTTGACCCCCCCTTTGTTCAGGGACACATTATTACATTTCTGTTAGTCACATGTCTGTGGAACTTGTTCAGTTTATGCCTCAGTTGTTGAATCTTATGTTCATACAAATATTTACACACGTTTAACTTGCTGAAAATAAACAGTTGACAGTGAGAGGACGTTTCTTTTTTTGCAGAGTTTATTCTTAACTCCATTCCTTTACTTTAGATTTGAGAGTATTGTGTGTATTGTTGTGAAATTGTTAGATATTACTTGTTAGATGTTACTGCACTGTGCCTCGTGAGGAGGAACATGTTTTCATCTCATATGTGAATTGCAAGTTCACGTTTGAAAAACACGAACATGTGAAAGTCACATTTGAGGTATCAGGTTTAAGAAAACATCTACCTGTGTGTAATAATTCAAGGGCGTTAAAAATAATAGATTTTGATTTCTGAGCCATCCACTCCATTATTATTGTAGTCCTCCATGGTGTTGCATTAATGAGCATGCATACATACATACATACCGGGGAGGCAATTCTCTTTTTTGGACATTGGTCCGTGGCCGTTGGAAGAAGCCCAGTGAAGAGAACAGAGAAGCTAGCTTTCCATGTCGCCTTGTTTTATTTTTTATTTGTTTTTCTTGTATCTAGAGATAACATGTTTAACTAAACTGTGTTAAGTTTTCTGGTCATTTTGATTTAAAATTTGTTGTGACCGAGGGAAACATTTTAGAGATTTTCCCATTCACGAGTGTAGCCAAGCTAAGTAGCTGCTTCTTGTATTTATTTGATTTACTTAACCTTTATTTTAGCAAGAAAATCTCATTGAGACCAAGGCCTCTTTTTCAATAGAGCCACGCATGAACACAAAATCATACAATTTTAAAATGTACAAGTTAAACGCAATAAAACCATACAATATGCTAGTCAATAAGCACAAGAAGCAGTTGCTTTCCTTTATACATAGTTTTTTTAAGAACAAGGGCTCAAACTGAGTGTATTTAATGTACTTTCCTACAAAGTGATGACTTTGGGCTTAGGGCTGTCAGAGTTACTCATAAGTTAACTTTTTGTCATTTTAATGCATTGTGATTAATCGCATTGTCTGAAAGTATTCAAAATACAGTGAAAACATCCAAAATACATAATATGTACAGCTAAAAACAACAATGCAATGTCAAAACAAGTTGACTTTGAGTTTAAAGTGTGCTTTTATCAATTTATTTGATTTTGGTAACCTTTACTTTGGAAATAATCAAGACGTCAATGTTCTTGAAATGCTTTTTATATTAAAATAAGTCTTAAATTACACAATTTGAGCAAATTCTGTGATTTTCTCGATTACAGTTTGACAGACGCATTTTGAATTGAACAGTCAATACTCTGAGATTGAGAGATATTCATACATTGGAATAGAAACCCAGTGTCAGACCTCTTTGTCTAATGCTCAAGACATGGCTTCTCCTGTGGAAGACCTGGATTCTAATCCCGCCGGCTACAAAGCACACATGTGAAACTTAAAATATCACATGTGGAATGTTAGGAAGTCCACAGGCCTTAACTACAGGCCTGGGGTCTCCTGTCAGCCCCAAGTCACGGGAAGTCCAGCACCCTCGTTACTACACAGTAGCCACAGTATGTTAGCATGACACAGCAAGGTGCATGTGTAACTAACTGTAAGTTGCCGTGGATACAATGTGTTTGTGGAATTACATGGTGTTAGGGTTGAATTAGGAATTAGAATACTAGAATAGACATGAACCCTCTTATGATGGTCCAAAAGTCTTGCAAAACAAATGAACAGGCAGGGAAGGGGAAACATTCCGTCACATTCCTGATTAGAAAAGTAAGACTATAACAACCTCCCCGGTGCATTCCTGAAGACCTCGGCTGTGTTCCAGACCTGGTTCTGTTTCCACCTCCTCTGCACAGGCTGTGAGGAGCTATAAACACAGACACAAATACACAGGCAAATATACACACACATGCGCGTGAATACACACTATATAAATATGTCTCCGTCCATTCAGTCCTGCCATCCATTTCCCTCCATACTATCTCATCATTAACGTGTCTATGTGATGTGTAATGATAAGGTCAATGACACCAGACCATAACTAGGTTTTACACAGATAACCAAACAGTAAACACATGGAGAGTCCCTACTGCACTGTAAATGTTTAATTGGCCACAAAATCAACATTTTGCAACAGCCATCTCAGTCTCCAAACTTGAATCCCATTGAAAAGCTGTGGTTTGAATTGAAGAGGGCAGTCCATGCGTGCATAAGAAGGATATCAAGGATCTGGAAGGATTCTGTATGGAGGAATGGTCTAAGATCCCTCCCAATATGTTCTTCAACTCATAAGTTTTTTTAGGAAAAGGCTTCAGTGCCGTTATTCAAGGTGAGGTATTGAACACCGGTTTGTCAATAAACAAAATTGCTTTCTCTAAGCAATTGGTACTTGTATAAAATTATATAATTTCCCAGTTTTTTGGAGCATACAATATAGCTCGGTATTTGAATAATTTATTTTATACAAACATTTTTGTTCATCTTTATAAATGGTGTGATGATGTAAGGTTGTAGGTGCAGAGAAGAGACCAGACAAGGAATCAGTGGTTAAGGATAAACACAATACTTTACTGAGATACGGTAGCCGCAGGATCACAGTACACTTGAAAAAACAATAAACACTAATTCTCGACCACTCACTCAGGACACGACCACACACGGTAAACAATTCAAGCTTCTGCAAAGGACCACAGAAAACACATCTCTTAATACGGGGACACAATTATGAAATAATAAGACACACCTAAGTCCAATAAAAGTCTCTGGGGCGGTCGCTTCCGCCCTCTGGTGTTAGGAGGAACCATGGCAAAGGATGTCAACAATTTCATGACCTCACTGTACATAGACAACCCACTAGACAGATATTCCCCTCAACACGGATTCAAATGTCAAGAAGGGCATCATCATCTACTGTACAGTATTTGCACCATTCTTAAAATACATTTAAAAAAAGAGAGATTTTGACAATGTCAGATGGACTTGTGGATACCATGTTTATGTCTCTGCGTCCAGTATGAAGGAAGTTGGAAGTAGTTTTGTGAGCCAATGCTAAAAATGGTATCCACAAATTGACTCTGGTTAAGTCATTAAAGGGTTTCATTGCCATAAATCTCAGATTATCCATTTAAAGGCAATACACATTATATGCTTGCTTGCAAAATCACTTGGTTGCATATCTAATTGTACTAACTTTTAGTTAATCAGGGGAGCCCAACTGAGACCAGGGTCTAATTTTCAATGGTGCCCTGAGACCACAATGCAAAAGAAAAAAGAAAAAAAAAATACAATAACAAGTACACTACACCAGAATATCACCAACATCACAGCCATCATAAACAAGTTACTAAATCAAAACAATTGCACACCTCATGAACTCATTTATCATCAGGGTTTTAAAATGCAATAGTGGCATCAGGGAATCCAAATGTAACGAATGTATATATATATATACATGTGTGTTGTACAAATCATCAGACTGATTGAACTGATAGAACAATGTAATTACATGAGTGAAAAGAAGGAACAAAACTGAGATCACACTGAGATCTCAATACTAAAGACAAACAAATGGCTTCAAATCACATTACACAGAGAATGGGGGTATTATTTCCTATCCTTGTTCCCACTACAGGTGATGAAGGAGTCCGAGGAGCGGAGCACCAAAAGAGATTTCTACTTTTCACATCACATCCATCCCTTACCTTTCGTTGTGTCTGGCAACACCACATTCAAATTGACCGTAAGTGTCACATTAGTCACTAGCCAGTAAGCACATCTATCACAACTATCTAACATCACAACTATCTAACAATCCTAGTAACTTTTCTCTCTAAAACATATCACACTATGGAATAATGCAACCAAACCATTTCACACTCTTGAATAATACAATAATTCACAAAAATGGTCAGACAATTAAAAGGGTTTATTTTCTCGCTTTACACATCAAATTAGCTGACAATACACAGCTAACTCCTGCTAGTTATCTAGCTAACGTGAACTCACTCACTTTGGTACATCGCCTTGGTCCGTACAATTGACCTTATTTTAGCGCCCCTGTTAACCTCTCTACTGTCATGCAAAGGCAGAATGAAATTGCTGACCTTCTTGTACTACAGCACAAACAGGCCACACTCCCTGTTAGGGAGATACCTATGTTTGACGGTGATCCTCTAAACTTTAGGCCATTCATGCGTGCATTTGAGCATGGTATAGAAGATAAGACAAGCAGTCACCAGGATAGGCTCTATTACCTGGAACAGTACACCTCTGGTCAGCCCAAGGATCTGGTCCGTAGTTGTCTGCATATGGAAGCCAGAAGAGGCTATGCAGAGGCTAAGAGGTTGTTAAAGGAACACTTTGGCAATGAAATCAAAGTCACCACTGCTTACATGGAAAAAGCTTGGAACTGGATAAACATCAAACCGGATGATGGAAAGGGACTGGGTGGCTATGCACTCTATCTTAGAGGTTGCTGTAACGCCATTCAATACCTACAGAACATGGAAGAGCTTAATCTTCCCTCCAACATAAAGTTGATCATGTCAAAACTTCCCTACAAACTAAGGGACAAATGGAGGTCTACGGCATGTGATATTTTAGAGAGAAGCCACCTGAGGGCCCAGTTCAGTGACCTTGTGACGTTCATGGAAAAACAGGCCAAAATACTGCAGGATCCGTTGTACTATTCAACAACAACCAAACGTTTTTTTAAACCAAAACAGAAGCTGACTTTAAAACAGCAGTTCAAGTCCAAGAGTAGGGGAAGCAGCTTTGCCACTGCAGTAGCTGAAGTGGCAGATTGCGACTCTAAAAAACCTCTAAAAGAACAAACATTCAAAGTCAAGAAACCAGGCATCTACCCTTCTAATGCTCCCAGTTTCTCATGTGTATTTTGCGCTGGTGAGCATTTCTTGGTCGACTGCCAACAGGTGAAGGCACAGCCACACGAAGCCAAGGTTGAGTTTCTGAGATCAAAAGGCCTTTGTTTTGGCTGTTTGATGAAAGGACACTTAAGCAAAGAATGTAAAAGAATGATGACCTGTCAGAGCTGTCAAAGAAAGCACCCCACTATTCTGCACATTGAAGGAAGAGGGAGATTTAGATCTCAAAAGGAAAATATGAGTGGTGTAGCAGTAAAGCGGGAGGAGACTGTCAGCAGTGCTCTTGTTTCACTGGAAGCTGGTGAAGATACCGGTACAGATTGTGCACTTGCAATTGTGCCAGTTCAAGTAAAGATGGTAAATGGAAGCAAGTCTGCGTTAACCTATGCGTTTCTCGATTCTGGTAGCTCAGCAACATTTTGTACGGAGAAACTCATGAGGCAGTTGCAAGCTAAAGGCAGTGAGACTGAAATTCTGCTACGAACAATGGGGCAGGATAGTCCTACCAAGAGCTTTGACATATCTGGATTAGAGATTGGCAATGTGGAAGGCGACACATTTCTTGCATTACCAAAAGGTCTACACCCAAAATAAGATCCCAATGACAAGAGAGAATATTCCCAATCAAACAGATCTCAAAAAGGTGGCCATACCTGAAACAGGTTCAGTTGAAGGAAATTGATGCTGACGTCGAACTCCTGATTGGCGTAAATGCTCCAAAGGCAATGGAACCCTGGCAAATCATAAATAGTCAAGGTATGCAGTGAAAACCCTCTTTGGATGGGTGATGAACGGTCCTCTTAACAGTTGTACCATGGCAGAAGAATCTGGGCATCCTACGGTGATGGCCAATCATATCTCAATGGCCGACCTGGGGGTTCTTCTTGTAAATCAGTTCAACCATGACTTCCCTGAAAGAGAGTATGAAGAGAAAAGTGAGATGTCAGCTGAGGATCGTATGTTTATGGAGATCGTATCAAGCTCCATAATCCTCAAAGGCCATCACTACTACTTCCCGTTGCTCTTTTGCAACAAAGATGTAGTCCTGCCAAACAATCGTGACATGGCAAAGCAGCGGGCTCTAAATATTATCAGGAAGTTCAAGAAGGTTACGCTGCAGAGTACAAAGGCTTCATGGAAGAGATGATAACAAAAGGTTATGCCGAGAAGGTCCCACAAGAACAGCTCCTCAGAGAGAAAGACACGGTATGGTACATACCACACCATGGTATTCACCATAAGCACAAAGGAACGATACGAGTGGTGTTTGACTGTTCATCATCCTATAAAAGGTACATCTCTTAACAGTGAACTCCTTCAAGGCCCTGACCTGTTAAACACACTTATAGGATTCTTGCTAAGATTTCGGCAAGAGCACATTGCCATGATGGCAGACATCGAAGGAATGTTCCATCAAGTACGTGACCATGAAGAATACTTAGACTTCCTGCGATTCCTATGGTGCCCGGACGGTGATACTAACAAAAGATTGGAGGAGTACAGAATGACGGTACATCTTTTCGGTGCTATATCCTCTCCAAGTTGTGCAAACTTTGCACTGCTAACGACAGCAGAAGACAACTGTGAGAGGTACGATGAAGAGGTGATTCAAACAGTCAAGTCCAACTTCTATGTTGATGACTGCCTCAAGTCAGTGGCCACAGAAGAACAAGCCATAGCTCTCACAAAAAAAACTCAGGGATGTGTGCTCTCAGGGTGGGGTCAAATTGACCAAGTGGGCCGCACTGTGCTGGCTTCTATCCCTGATGAACACAAAGTCAAGCAGATAAAAGAACTGGACCTGGACAGAGAAAAGCTGCCTGTTGAAAGAGCACTTGGAATCCGATGGAACATTGAAAGTGATGCCTTTACCTTCCGAGTCACTGTCAAGAACAGACCCCTTACACAAAGAGGTATTCTCTCAACTGTCAGCTCTATTTATGATCCATTAGGTTTCCTTGCCCCATTCGTATTAAAGGCAAAGCAAATTCTTCAAGTGCTCTGCAAGCTAAAGTGTGGATGGGACGAAGTCATCCCTGAAGAACACTCCATTTCATGGAAGAGATGGCTCTCAGAGCTGGACCAGCTCTCCAGATTCCAGATAGACAGATGTATGATGCCTGAGAACTTTGGTCAAGTCAAGACCGCACAGCTGCATCACTTCGGTGATGCAAGTGAACAAGGTTATGGCACGGCAAACTACCTTAGGTCCACAAACGGTATGGAAAAGGTCCACATCGCATTCATTCTGGGGAAATCAAGGTTGACTCCACTCAAGCAGATGACAATCCCCAGACTGGAACTTGCTGCAGCAACATTGGTAGTGCGAGTGGACAGGATGTTAAGACTGGAGCTCCAGATTGAACTTGAGGAGTCAACTTTCTGGACAGACAGCCAGTCTGTGCTAAAATACATCCGCAAGGTACCAAGAGATTCTATACCTTTGTGGCTAATAGGGTTGCTATGATCCGTGACCTATCGAAAGCAAAACAGTGGAGATATTTGAACTCCAAACACAACCCAGCCGATGATGCCTCAAGAGGATTGATTACATGTTGAAATTTTCCTGAACTCAAAGCGATGGCGCAAAGGACCAGAATTCCTGGAAAAAACAGAAACTCAATGGCTGAAAGTCCCCGAGGAGCTTGGCTCCATCCCTCTGGATGATCCAGAGGTGAGAAAAGACGTAATCGTAAACAGTACAAGTGTGGAAGAAGAGTCCAACCAGCAAACTGATTGAGTACTATTCAACATGGAACAGCTTGAAGAAAGCAGTTGCCTGGATGCTGAAACTGAAGAGACTTATTCTAGTTAAGCCAGAAAAGGAAAGTTCTCACACAAACTGATCCAGGATCCAATCAGAGTCTAACAAACTCACTGAAGGAACAAATTGACAAGTTCAAACTGACATTTGGAAAAGAAAGTCTGTATGTGGATGACCTAGATGAAGCAGAAAAGGTCATCATTCGATTTGAGCAACGACAGCACTTTAAACAAGAAATTGCACTAGTTGTAAAAGGAAAACAATGTGCCAAGAGAAGGCAATTGGATCAATCTGTAAGCTTGATCCAATTGTTGACAATGACATTCTGAGAGTGGGAGGAATGTTAAGCAAATCTGCTATGCCTACGGAACTAAAGAATCCTATGATCCTCCCCAAAGACTCCCACATCTCCAAACTGATCTTACTCCACATCCATGAGCAGGTTGGCCACTCTGGGAGAGGTCACATGCTTTCTAGACTTCGCCAGCAATATTGGATACCCTGTGCCAACTCCTTAGCAAGGAAGATCCTTAAGAGCAGTGTCTTCTGCAGGCGGATGCAAGCTAGAGCTGGAGAACAGAAGATGGCCGACCTTCCACAAGATTGGGTGTCACCTGATTTCCCGCCTTTCACCCATGTGGGCATAGATTACTTCGGCCCCATAGAGGTGAAGCGAGGCCGAGTTCATGTGAATCGGTATGGTGTGATCTTTACTTGCCTTGTGAGTCGAGCTGTCCATCTAGAAGTTGCTAGTTATCTGGATACTGATTCCTGCATCAATGCCCTGCACAGGTTCATCTGTCGAAGGGGCCCAGTAACAAGTATCAGAACAGACAATGGCACCAACTTTGTTGGAACACACAGAGAGCTAGATTCAAAATCAATTACTGAAGGAAGGAGTGACATGGTCATTCAACCCTCCCTCTGGAGCCCACCACGGGGTGGTATGGGAGAGGTTGGTCTGACTAGTGAAAAATATCCTCTATTCAGTGCTTAAAGAGCAAGTACTGGATGATGAGTCTTTGTAGACAGCCTTGTGTGAAGTTGAGGCGATTATAAATGACAGATCAATCACTACTGTAACAAATGACCCTAATGATCTAGAACCCCTGACTCTGCTTCATCTGAAAGTTAAGCCAGTCCTGCCACCAGGACTATTCCAGAGAAGCGACCTATACTCACGAAGGATATGGAAGCAAGTACAATATATCACCGACCTCTTCTGGAAGAGATGGATCAGGGAGTATCACTTATGCAGGAGCGGAACAAAACTAAGAGAAACTTCAGTCCTGGTGACCTTGTGGTCATCGTCGATGACACCGCCCCAAGGAACTCTTGGCTAATGGGGCGTGTGGTGGAGGCTTTTCTCGCACCAAAGTACGTTCATCTCTAGGAGACAGAACGCATCTCCTTCCTGAGCGGTATGGTGGCTGCGTGGTCCTGTGGTGTTTATACTTGCATACTATTGTTTGTACAGATGAACGTGGTACCTTCAGGCGTTTGGAAATTGCTCCCAAGGAGGAACTATTTTGTTTTTCTGAGGTCTTGGCTGATTTCTTTTGATTTTCCCATGATGTCAAGCAAAGAGGCACTGAGTTTGAAGGTAAGACTTGAAATACATCCACAGGTACACCTCCAATTGACTCAGGCTAATTGACATAATTTATCAGAAGCTTCTAAACCCATGAAATCATTTTCTGAAATTTTCCAAGCTGTTTAACTTAGTCAACTTAGTGTATGTAAACTTCTGACTCACTGGAATTGTGATACAGTGAATTATAAGTGAAATAATCTGTCTGTAAACAATTGTTGGAAAAATTGTCATGCACAAAGTAGATGTCCTAACGGTCTTGCCAAAAGTATAATTTGTTAACAAGAAATGTGTGGAGCGGTTGAAAAACAAGTATTTCTGACTCCAACCTAAGTGTATGTAAACTTACGACCTCAACTGTAAATGTGATATTTACCTTTTTTATTTATTTTTTATAAATCTACAAAAATGCCTAAACCTGTTTTTGCAGGTTATGGTATTTGTGTGTACATTGATGAGGGGAAAAAAACATATAATCAATTTTAGAATAAGGCTGTAACTTAACAAAATGTGGGAAAAGTCAAAGGGTCTGAATACACTGTATCCACCTCAATTCAGTGGAGGTTGCTGCGGGGCAGATGGCTCATAATAATGTCTGGGTATCTTTCCACCTATCCGCTCCAGCCATTACCAATTAAGCACCCAATTAAGGTGCTACCAACCTCCTGTGCCTGAATGACCTCGTAACCCTGCACATCGACTTGATACTGGTACCCTATGTATATAGCCAAGTTATCGTACTCATTGTTGACTTATTCCTTGTGTTATTTTTCTATTATTTCTCTTTTTTTCTCTCTGCAATTTTGGGAAGGGCCCGCAGATAAGCATTTCACTGTTAGTCTACACCTGCTGTTTACGAAGCATGTGACAAATACAATTTGATTAGACAGGTGGTTCACTCCCATGAGACTGAAGCCAAGCCTTTAGCTCAGCAGCCCAAAATAGTCTTGGGTTTGTCACAAGTCAGTTAGACAGGCACAGACCAACCAATGTTACACAGACATCAGGCCACCAAAGTACAAAATATACTACACACCTCAGAGGTCCAGCTTCTCTATGACAGAGAGAGGAACATAAGCACACACACACACACACACACACACACACTGCGTCGGTGGTGTCTGTGTATGAGGTATTACTCTGGGTGAGGTTTTGGACTGGGCCATTAGTCATTGGCAAGGACCTTTCACCCTACTGTGGGGACTGAGATTACACACACACACTGCATCTTGAGCTGTGGACAAAATTGTGATAGGAGCTGTACAAGAAAACATATGTTATATAGCAGATGTTTTTATCCAAGGAGGCATACAGTCATGCATGCATACATTTGACATATAAGTACCACCGGGAATCAAACCCACTAGCTTAACATTGCATCAAATCAAATTGTGTTGGTCACATACACATGTAAAGCAGATGCGAGTGAAGTGAAATGCTTGTGCTTCTAGTTCCGACAGTGCAGCAATATCTAACAAGTAATCTAACAAATCCACAACAACTACCTAAAACACACAAATCTAAGTAAAGGGATGGAATAATATGTACATAGAAATATATGTATGAGCGATGGCCAAGCGGCATAGGCAAGATGCAATAGATGGTATAGAATACAGTATATACATATGAGATGAGTAATGCAAGATATGTAAACATTAAAGTGACTAGTGATCCATTATTAAAATGGCCAATGATTTCAAGTCTGCAGCAGCCTCTCTGTGTTAGAGGCTGTTTAACAGTCTGATGGCCTTGAGACAGAAGCGGTTTCTCAGTCTCTCGGTCCCAGCTTTGATGCACCTGTACTGACCTCTCCTTCTGGATGGTAGCGGGGTGAACAGGCAGTGGCTTGGGTGGAAGTTGTCCTTGATTAACTTTTTGGCCTTCCTATGACATTGGGTGCTGTAGGTGTCCTGGAGGGCAAATAGTTTGCCCCTTGTGATTGGTTGCCACTTTAATAATGTTTACACATCTTGCATTACTCATCTCATATGTAAACTCAGCAACGTCCTCTAACTGTCACCTGCATTTATTTTCAGCAAACTTAACGTGTAAATATTTGTATGAACATAACAAGATTCAACAACTGAGACATAAACTGAACAAGTTCCACAGACATGTGACTAACAGAAATTAAATAATGTGTCCCTGAACAAAGGGGGGTTCAAAATCAAAAGTAGAGTCAGTATCTGGTGTGGCCACCAGCTGCATTAAGTACTGCAGTGAATCTCCTCCTCATGGACTCCACCAGATTTGCCAGTTCTTGTTGTGAGATGTTACCCCACTATTCCACCAAGGCACCTGCAAGTTCCCGGACATTTCTGGGGGGAATGGCCCTAGCCCTCACCCTCCGATCCAACAAGTCCCAGACATGCTCAATGGGATTGAGATCCGGGCTCTTCGCTGACCATGGCAGAACAGTGACATTCCTGTCTTGCAGGAAATCACGCACAGAATGAGCAGGTGGCATTGTCATGCTGGAGGGTCATGTCAGGGTGAGCCTGCAGGAAGGGTATCGCATGAAGGAGGATGCAGCAGTGTATGTGCAAAGTTTTAGACTGATCAAATGAACTATTGCATTTCTGTTCAAAATACTGCCCAAATGTGCCTAATTTGTTTATTAATAACTTTTCATGTTCAAAACTGTGCACTCTTCTCAAACAATAGCATGGTATTTTTTCACTGTAATAGCTACTGTAAATTGGACAGTGCAGTTAGATTAACAAGAATTTAAGCTTTCTGCTAATATCAGATATGTCTATGTCCTGGGAAATGTTCTTGTTACTTACAACCTCATGCTAATCGCATTAGCCTACGTTAGCTCAACCGTCCCGTGGCAGGGACACCGATCTCAAAGAAGTTTTTAACCTCTCTCCCTCTACTATAGCTGTCTTTGGTGATTGGACTGAGAGGGATGGAAACAAAGACAGCTTGCAGCTACCACATTTAACAATGTGTGATTCATTCACCATTACATCATCACTTTAAAAAAGTGAATGATCTTTGTTTCAGCTAAGGTTGATATGAATAGTACTGATTAATGTATTATAATTATGTTGGTAAGGTTGACTTGAGTGAAATATTGTTACGTTTTTCATGCTTTGGTATTGTAATATTTTCTGTAATTGGTCTCATCGCCTGATGTTTCCATTTTAATAGCTAAGTTGTTTATGAATTACACAATTGTCAGAAAGTGAGAATAAATCAGGCTAAAATGCTGCAACAACATTGGACGCTTTGTGATGAGACTCCAAATTATATTGGAGATATGGCCAAGGAGTATCTAATACCAATGATCAAGTTAAGACATAGCTATATATTACTACTTCTGTATGATGAAATTGTCACGCCATTATGCTATTGTATGTCATTTGAGCATTGGTTTGATTAGCCAATGTAGGTAACTAGAATAGCTATGGTGGTGTCACGTTCTGAACATCGTTCGTGTGTGTTTTCCTTGTTTTAGTGTTGGTCAGGACGTGAGCTGGGTGGACATTCCATGTTGTGTGTCTGGTTTGTCTATTTCTATGTTTGGCCTGATATGGTTCTCAATCAGAGGCAGGTGTTAGTCATTGTCTCTGATTGGGAACCATATTTAGGTAGCCTGTTTTGTGTTGGGTTTTGTGGGTGATTGTTCCTGTCTTTGTGTTTGTGGCACCAGATAGGACTGTTTTTTTTTTTTTTTCACGTTTCTTGTTTTGTACTTTCATCTTTATTAAAGATGCACAAAACTAACCACGCTGCATTATGGTCCGCCTCTCTTTCCCCATAAGAAAACCATTACAGGTGGAGAGGTTGATGTTGTTGGGATATAACGTTAGCTAGCTAGCTAAAAATCTGTGTAGCTGGCTGCTAAGATACGAGAGAGTAGCTCCGTCACAGCTCAGTACATAGAACAAATATATTGCCAATAGGACATGCTGCATTTCTCACCTTGAATGAGACTGCATGATCTGTAATCATTCCGTATTCATCCTGAACGAATCGTGAATAATGATGAGTGAGAAAGTTAGAGGGTCGAATATGGGACCAAATATTAAACCTTGACTACTTTATTTATAAAAAATAATTAGTACTCCTTCCTTTTTATAAATAGATTTTTGGGGTATTTCTTGTTAAACAAAATCTCTTAGTATAAAATAATATAATTTACCTTTTTTTGCATACAATATAGCTCAGTGTTTGAATTTTATATTTTATACTGTCGTTATTGCTTGCCTTTATCAAGGGTGTCAATTTCGGACCCCACTGTATATTAGAAAGGGTTCGAATACAAAAGATATTCATACTTCATATTCCAGCGGAAGATGAGAGTTGTGTCTCTGATCTACTTCTGCTCAAAGAAATACATGTACAGCCATACAGTATATCACTCCTCTCTGTTACCAACCTGCACCAACCTGTTACCAACCTGCACCAACCTGTTACCAACCTGCACCAACCTGTTACCAACCTGCACCAACCTGTTACCAACCTGCACCAACCTGTTACCAACCTGCACCTCACATTACCATGGTCTTCTAACCATCCCCTGGTCCTGGCCTGTACTGTCACATCTCACCTCAGTTTTCTACAAGTGGAACCTAACATTCATGTGTTTACCCCCATAAGATACGTACACCCAAGGGTCAATGTGTCATTCATTTCAATCCCTCTCCACTCCATTGTGGTGCATTATAGTAGCAGTGGCATCCTCAACGCTCAAGCACACTTGTTCCAAAAGCTCAAATAGTCATCGTGCCTTTGCTGTTGGAGGTATATGAGGAGCATAGAAACCCTGTGTCTTACTTCCAGAGCGCCAGCCCTCTTCAGTAACAGCTGTTCTATGTTCCTGGCTGCCCTAGCCACTAGTTCCTCTGCATCGTTAGACTCTACTGTGTACAGGTTCTGGTTGTCCAGGAAGATCTAGAGAGAGTGAGCATACACACTGGTTACACATACTGTCATAGTGTCTCTTGATAAATATCCATGTTTTATGTTATATAGTGCTTACTATGCGTTATAACATGTTATGAAGGGTTAGGTCACCTGTGTGAGGCTCTTCCCGGCACTGGCGGTGTCTGCCAGTGTCACCAGCTCTATCTGTATCTGATCCACCCATTCCTTTATCCTATAGGACAAGAGAGAGGCACAAACAACCAATCAGATCACAACAACAGACATCAAACATCCCATACCAGTAGTTCATATAAATAACTCCCTCCTCACCTAAATTAGCCAGCGTTTATGTTACTAGTAGCAGCCTATCATCTGCCAACATCCCTGTCAATCAGATAACTTTAGATGGTTTCAAAGCCAATATAACCACATCAGAAGACTCTCACAAGAATGGAACATGGCATCACCTGTCCAGTCAAATCACTCAACAATCACTCTAATACAATGTCACCCAATAAGATAACTGGCCTAGCCGTCAACACTGCCAGAGCCAATCAGATCATACTCTCAGGGTCAAAGGAAAAGTCAAACATTCAAATACGTATTACTAGGTTCACACACAATGTCAACAGGTAGCTGTCTCAAGCTGGGTCAAACCAATGAGATTCAGACAGTGATGTGTGTGGACAGGCCTCTGCAGAAATCTACATGTGTGTGTGTGCATGTGTGCGTCCTTGTTAGAGCAACCATAACCAAATGGGTCCACTTCATATCCAAGTGCAATGGAGCCTAAAGTTAACTCACTGAGCTCTTGATAATATCACTACTGACATACAGCACCTTTGTCTGTCTCTGCCTCTTTCTCTCCATCTCTGCCTCTCTCTATATCTCACGGCCTCTCTCCCTCCCCCTCTCTATATCTCTCTCGCTCTATTTCTCTCTCTCTCTATTTCACCAGGATCACATTGATGGCATACCTCCTGACATACTGGGCTGAGCCACTGTGGTGTTGCTTAGAGTAACAAAGAGCTCCGATGAAAACATCAGGGTCTGCCTACTAAGAATTGTTTTTATTCTGTAACCTTTAGAAACATTGTGAAACATTGCGCACACACACACACACACACACACACACACACACACACACTGGGATAGAGACAGGAAGAGAGAATATTGCATGCAGTTGGCTGGGGGTTGGAGTGGGATGTAGATGATATCATTGTCACTCACAGACCACGCCACACACTCAAACACATCCGTGTGTCATTTGCAGCTATTCACACAGTCCCTGAGAGTAATGAGTGTAAAGCTGGTTACTTGTCCAGAGGATTGTGACTGGGGAGAGGGAATGAGAGAGGGGGGAGGGGTGAGAGGAGGTTAGGTATTTTTTTAAATTTAACCTTTATTTAACCAGGTAGGCTAGTTGAGAACAAGTTCTCATTTGCAACTGTGACCTGGCCAAGATAAAGCATAGCAGTGTGAGCAGACAACAAAGAGTTACACATGGAGTAAACAATTAACAAGTCAATAACACAGTAGAAAACAAAGGGGGAGTCTATATACAATGTGTGTAAAAGGCATGAGGAGGTAGGCAAATAATTACAATTTTGCAGATTAACACTGGAGTGATGAATGATCAGATGGTCATGTACAGGTAGAGATATTGGTGTGCAAAAGAGCAGAAAAGTAAATAAATAAAAACAGTATGGGGATGAGGTAGGTGAAGAAGGGTGGGCTATTTACCAATAGACTATGTACAGCTGCAGCGATCGGTTAGCTGCTCAGATAGCTGATGTTTGAAGTTGGTGAGGGAGATAAAAGTCTCTAACTTCAGCGATTTTTGCAATTCGTTCCAGTCACAGGCAGCAGAGTACTGGAACGAAAGGCGGCCGAATGAGGTGTTGGCTTTAGGGATGATCAGTGAGATACACCTGCTGGAGCGTGTGCTACGGATGGGTGTTGCCATCGTGACCAGTGAGCTGAGATAAGGCGGAGCTTTACCTAGCATGGACTTGTAGATGACCTGGAGCCAGTGGGTCTGGCGACGAATATGTAGCGAGGGCCAGCCGACTAGAGCATACAAGTCGCAGTGGTGGGTGGTATAAGGTGCTTTAGTGACAAAACGGATGGCACTGTGATAAACTGCATCCAGTTTGCTGAGTAGAGTGTTGGAAGCCATTTTGTAGATGACATCGCCGAAGTCGAGGATCGGTAGGATAGTCAGTTTTACTAGGGTAAGCTTGGCGGCGTGAGTGAAGGAGGCTTTGTTGCGGAATAGAAAGCAGACTCTTGATTTGATTTTCGATTGGAGATGTTTGATATGAGTCTGGAAGGAGAGTTTGCAGTCTAGCCAGACACCTAGGTACTTATAGACGTCCACATATTCTAGGTCGGAACCATCCAGGGTGGTGATGCTAGTCGGGCATGCGGGTGCAGGCAGCGACCGGTTGAAAAGCATGCATTTGGTTTTACTAGCGTTTAAGAGCAGTTGGAGGCCACGGAAGGAGTGTTGTATGGCATTGAAGCTTGTTTGGAGGTTAGATAGCACAGTGTCCAAAGACGGGCCGAAAGTATATAGAATGGTGTCGTCTGCGTAGAGGTGGATCAGGGAATCGCCCGCAGCAAGAGCAACATCATTGATATACACAGAGAAAAGAGTCGGCCCGAGAATTGAACCCTGTGGCACCCTTCATAGAGACTGCCAGAGGACCAGACAGCATGCCCTCCGATTTGACGCACTGAACTCTGTCTGCAAAGTAATTGGTGAACCAGGCAAGGCAGTCATCCGAAAAACCGAGGCTCCTGAGTCTGCCGATAAGAATATGGTGATTGACAGAGTCGAAAGCCTTGGCAAGGTCGATGAAGACGGCTGCACAGTACTGTCTTTTATCGATGGCGGTTATGATATCGTTGAGTACCTTGAGTGTGGCTGAGGTGCACCCGTGACCGGCTCGGAAACCAGATTGCACAGCGGAGAAGGTGCGGTGGGATTCGAGATGGTCAGTGACCTGTTTGTTGACTTGGCTTTCGAAGACCTTAGATAGGCAGGGCAGGATGGATATAGGTCTGTAACAGTTTGGGTCCAGGGTGTCTCCCCCTTTGAAGAGGGGGATGACTGCGGCAGCTTTCCAATCCTTGGGGATCTCAGACGATATGAAAGAGAGGTTGAACAGGCTGGTAATAGGGGTTGCGACAATGGTGGCAGATAGTTTCAGAAATAGAGGGTCCAGATTGTCAAGCCCAGCTGATTTGTACGGGTCCAGGTTTTGCAGCTCTTTCAGAACATCTGCTATCTGGATTTGGTTAAAGGAGAACCTGGAGAGGCTTGGGCGAGGAGCTGCGGGGGGGGCGGAGCTGTTGGCCGAGGTTGAAGTAGCCAGGCGGAAGGCATGGCCAGCCGTTGAGAAATGCTTATTGAAGTTTTCGATAATCATGGATTTATCAGTGGTGACCGTGTTACCTAGCCTCAGTGCAGTGGGCAGCTGGGAGGAGGTGCTCTTGTTCTCCATGGACTTCACGGTGTCCCAGAACTTTTTGGAGTTGGAGCTACAGGATGCAAACTTCTGCCTGAAGAAGCTGGCCTTAGCTTTCCTGACTGACTGCGTGTATTGGTTCCGGACTTCCCTGAACAGTTGCATATCACGGGGACTATTCGATGCTATTGCAGTCCGCCACAGGATGTTTTTGTGCTGGTCAAGGGCAGTCAGGTCTGGGGTGAACCAAGGGCTGTATCTGTTCTTAGTTCTGCATTTTTTGAACGGAGCATGCTTATCTAAAATGGTGAGGAAGTTACTTTTAAAGAATGACCAGGCATCCTCAACCGACGGGATGAGGTCAATGTCCTTCCAGGATACCCGGGCCAGGTCGATTAGAAAGGCCTGCTCACAGAAGTGTTTTAGGGAGCGTTTGACAGTGATTAGGGGTGGTCGTTTGACTGCGGCTCCGTAGCGGATACAGGCAATGAGGCAGTGATCGCTGAGATCCTGGTTGAAGACAGCGGAGGTGTATTTGGAGGGCCAGTTGGTCAGGAAGACGTCTATGAGGGTGCCCTTGTTTACAGAGTTAGGGTTGTACCTGGTGGGTTCCTTGATGATTTGTGTGAGATTGAGGGCATCTAGCTTAGATTGTAGGACTGGCGGGGTGTTAAGCATATCCCAGTTTAGGTCACCTAACAGAACAAACTCTGAAGCTAGATGGGGGGCGATCAATTCACAAATGGTGTCCAGGGCACAGCTGGGAGCTGAGGGGGGTCGGTAGCAGGCGGCAACCGTGAGAGACTTATTTCTGGAGAGAGTAATTTTCAAAATTAGTAGTTCGAACTGTTTGGGTATGGACCTGGAAAGTATGACATTACTTTGCAGGCTATCTCTGCAGTAAACTGCAACTCCTCCCCCTTTGGCAGTTCTATCTTGACGGAAGATGTTATAGTTGGGTATGGAAATCTCTGAATTTTTGGTGGCCTTCCTGAGCCAGGATTCAGACACAGCAAGGACATCAGGGTTAGCAGAGTGTGCTAAAGCAGTGAGTAAAACAAACTTAGGGAGGAGGCTTCTGATGTTGACATGCATGAAACCAAGGCTTTTTCGATCACAGAAGTCAACAAATGAGGGTGCCTGGGGACATGCAGGGCCTGGGTTTACCTCCACATCACCCGCGGAACAGAGAAGGAGTAGTATGAGGGTGCGGCTAAAGGCTATCAAAACTGGTCGCCTAGAGCGTTGGGGACAGAGAATAAGAGGAGCAGGTTTCTGGGCATGGTAGAATATATTCAGGGCATAATGCGCAGACAGGGGTATGGTGGGGTGCGGGTACAGCGGAGGTAAGCCCAGGCACTGGGTGATGATGAGAGTGGTTGTATCTCTGGACATGCTGGTAGTAATGGGTGAGGTCACCGCATGTGTGGGAGGTGGGACAAAGGAGTTATCAGGGGCATGAAGAGTGGAACTAGGGGCTCCATTGTGAACTAAAACAATGATAACTAACCTGAACAACAGTATACAAGGCATATTGACATTTGAGAGAAACATACAGCGAGGCATGCAGTAATCACAGGTGTTGAATTGGGAAAGCTAGCTAAAACAGTAGGTGAGATAAGGAAGAATTGTGTCCCTAATCTGCTTCTTGTCTCCTCTCCTCTCTATAGTGCCTGAGATTTAAAGCCCCGAGATCTGAGCAGACAGTGTGTGTGTGTTTGTGTGTGTGTGTGTGCCTCCATCCATGCATAGATGTGTGTGTAACTATTCCCTACTAGAACACTAAACAGACACGGTCTTCCCTTTTCTCCTAGCCAACTTTGGAGTATTTTAAAATGTTTAGTGTTTTTCCTTACTTGCTCAGAAATTTTAGCTGAAATTAGACTTCCCTGTCCTGGATCCTTTGTTTGAACTTCCCGAGGCAGCTCTATTCATCCCAGGGGCTGCACCAAACACTGACGCCAGATTAGAGGTGGAATGAGTGAGACCCTAGATTCAGACGTTCAGTCCCTGGACAATAAAGTAGACAAGCTCAGGGTGAGGATCTCCTTCCAGAAAGACATCAGGGACTGTAACATACTCTGTTTTACTGAATCATGGATCTCTTTCCAGGTATATTGTTCCTCTGCATTCAAGTCAGCAGTTTCTTCGTCCAGGAAGAAAGAACTCTCAGAGAAATAGAAAGATGGAGGGGTTTGTTTCATGCCTAACAACGGTGTGATTGGTAAAGGAACTCAATTCCCTTGTTCTCCCGAGCTAGAATACCTCGCTATCAAATGAAGACCGCATGACCTCCCAAGAAAAATGTACTCAGTCAGTCACTGCCGTGTATATTTACCCCCAAGCCGACACCACGACAGCTCTCAAGGAACTACACTGGACTTTGTGCAAACTGGAAACCCCATATCCTGAAGTCGCATTTACTGTAACGGTGGACTTTAATAAAGGAAATCTGAGGAAAGCACTACCAAAATAATATCAACTCGCAACACGGATCATGGATCATTGCAAATATCCCTTCCGGGATGGCTACAAGGCCCTCCCCCACCCTCCCTTCGGCAAATCAGATCATGCCTCCATTCTGCTCCTCCCCACCTATAGGCAGAAAATTTGTGCAAAACTGAAAGTGCAAAACAACATTTAGCCATGGCAAGGTGATTAGGAACATCGACGTGTACAAACAGACCAGCTACGACCTCCGTAAGGCAATTAAAGAGGCAAAAAGACAGTACAAGGACTAAATGGATTTGCGACTCAACGACCCAGACACTAGACGTATGTGGCAGGGACTCCAGACAATCATGGATTATAAAGGGAAAGCCAGCCACGTCGCAAACACCAACACCTCACTTCCAGATGAGCTAAACACCTTCTTCACCCGCTTCATGAATTTGAATACAGCCCCAACAGATCCACAGACAACGCAATTGCCATTGCACTGCACACTGCCCTATCTCACCTAGACAAAGTAAATACGTAAGAATGCTGTTCGTCAACCACAGCTCAGCTTTCAACACCGTAGACCCTCCGAGCTCATCACTAAGCTCAGGTCCCTGGATCTGTACCCCTTCCTGTGCAGCTGTGTCCTGGACTTCCTGACAGGATGACCCCAAGTGGTGAAGGTAGGCAACAACACCTCTGCCACATAGATCTTCAACACAGAGGCCCCACAGGGGTGCGTGCTCAGCCCCCTCCTGTACTCCCTGATCACCCATGACTGCGTGGCCATGCACATCCAACTCACAACACTGGTAGGCCTGATTACCAACAATGATGAGCCTATAGGGAGGAGGTAAGAGCCCTGGCGGAGTGGTGCCAGGAAAATAACCTCATCCTCAACGTTAACCAAATGAAGGAGCTAATCGTGGACTACCGGATACAACAGAGAAAACACTTCCCATCCACATCGACGGGGCCGCAGTGGAGAGGGTCAAAAGCTTCAAGTTCCTCGTTGTGGACATCAAAGACAACCTGAAATAGACTTAAGAAATTTGGCTTGGCCCTTAAGACCCTCACAAACTTCTACAGATGCACCATTGAGAGCATCCTGTTGGGCTGTATCACTGCCTGGAATGGCAATTGCAACGTCCACAGCAGCAAAGCTCTCCAGAAGGTGGTGCGGTCAGCCCAACGCATAACTGGGGGTGCACTGTCAGCCCTCATGGATATCTACACTACCCGGTGTCACAGGAAGGCCAAGAAGATCATCAAGGATCTCATCCACCCAAGCCATGGCCTGTTCACCCCGGTACCATCTAGAAGGCGGAGACAGTACAGGTGCATCAAAGCTGGGACCGAGAGACTGAAAAACAACTTCTATCTCCAGTCCATCAGACTTTTTAAACAGTCATCACTAGCCAGCCTCCAAGTACTCTGCCCTGCAGCTTAGTCACGGTTCTAGCCGGCAACCACCCTGTTTGGCACACATCTCCATTCAGACCACATTCACACTCCTCCAATATGTCAGTGCTGTGGCCAAAAACCTCAACATTTAAACACACAAAAAAAGTGATACTTTGTAAACTCATTGTGCATTTGTTTTAAAACAATTTGTTGGTCATCTCCAACGCATCTACAAATCGACCCTTTGATTTACAAGTGGATATCTGTCAAACTGACCAATCCAGACACACCTCTGCTCCATTCATGTTTAGTCAGCGAAGTTTGTCTGAGTTGGCAGGGATGCTCTGCTCTGCTCATAGAGATAGAACTACTGTGGTTTTTAAAGTCTGGGTTAGAGAGAGAGAGCGAGAAAGAGGGAGTGTAATGAGTATCTCAGCGGAATGCTGTGTTGAACTATGGACTAATTACACATCACTATAGGGGCAGACACAGTCTAACACACACACTCGTGTGACGATGCTTTTATACAACAGATAGGGCTTCAATACAGTGGGGACAGTTCAGCAATTTAAAAAACACAACCTCTAGATACAACTATACCAATTTTGTCACCAGATCAAAAGGCAAAGGCAAAACAAACAGATTGCAGTTTAATGTTTGGGACTGCCATTTACCCAACCTGCCACAGATACTTCTCTCTGTGTCGCATCCTATTACATCCCCAGGGTAATCAAAGGAACAGCTGAAGCATGGTTCCTAGAGTATGTGGGGGGTGGGGGGGTGAAACTAACGGATCACTCACCATAATATCTGGCTGTTACCTTCAGTTATCAGCCCTTTGACCCTGGAAGACCATTAAGGAACAGAGCATCACTCTCTTTTTCCTAGTTTCCCAAAGCTACGCTTGGTGTGTTAAAAGTCTAGACTAGGTCATATAATCTGGTATTGCATAGTAATACACCATATTTGGTCTCTGAAATAAACCCATGAAACATATTCTGTGTTTCACTGTATGAACTTGTAGGATTGGTAGTCACAGAATCGCATTAGCCGACAGTATAAAAGCATCATTTAATATATTCTAGAGTCAGCGTTAGTTTAGCGCTGACTAGTTTTGTCAACAAGTTGACACGACATGCCTTGGCATGCGCACGTCTTCATTGATCACATAGCTGACCCTAATGAAGGTGACCAGCACGTGGGAATCGGCTAGTAAAAAGTAAGACATGTTCATTAACATTCGCACTTACATGAACAGGTTTTACACTGTAAAACCATGAAAGATGTGACATGTTTTAGGGATAGGCATGAGTAATCAAATACTCCAGTACTCAAACCGCTGTGAAAACTCTCTCAACCAGAGAACAATAAGCAAAACTTATTTGGTCGAAATAGTTTGCTTTAACTCTAACGTTCCATTTGTGTGAATTTGCAGGACACAACAAAATAATAAACCAAACCAAGTATCACAGTTTTGCTCCCTAAATTCCTTTCCCCTCTGTCTCTCACTCACTCAAATGTGTTCTGACTGCTACACAGGCGTAATGTCTGTGCCTACAGAAATAAATGCCTATAAAAACATATCTAAAGTGATACACAAGCCATTGTCACACCCTGATCTGTTTCACCTGTCTTTGTGCTTGTCTCCACCCCCCTTCAGGTGTCACCATCTTACCCATTATCCCCAGTGTATTTATACCTGTGTTCTCTGTTTGTCTGCTGCCAGTTCGTTTTGTTTGTCAAGCCTACAAGCGGTTTTCCCCTTGCTCCTGTCTGTTTCTAGTTTTCCTAGTTTTGACCATTTTGCCTGCCCTGAGCCTGCCTGCCATTCTGTACCTTGTCACCCCACACTGGATTATTGCCTCTGCCTGCCCTGACCCTGAGACTGCCTGCTGTTCTGTACCTTTTGGACTCTGATCTAGATTACTGACCTCTGCCTGCCCTTGTGAGCCATTGCGTCGGCTGACCAATAAAGATGTCCTATGGGCATCCTCAACATGATGATGTATTGGAGCAAATCAAGAAATTGGTAAGCAATCAACCAATACTGAGGTACTATGATGACCTCTCTGAAGATGTGATGCAAGTGACAAAGGCCTAGGGGCAGCGCTCTTGCAGAAGGGGCAGCCCATTACATTTGCTTCAAGGACATTGACATCCATGGAGCAAGGATAAGCCCAAATTGAAAAGGAGTGCCTAGCCATAGTGTTCGCCTGTGACCGTTTTGATCAATACCTTCATGGTAGGGACTTTATCACAGTGCACACTGATCACAAGCCGCTTGAGGTTATCTGAAAACAAACTATTTGGTCTGTCCCGAAGAAACTTCAAAGGATGACATTAAAGCGTCAGTGTTATCAACTACAGGTAGTATACAAGAAAGGAAGAGAGCTTCACATTGCAGATTTCCTTACTAGAGCAACACTACCAACAACAAGTCACCCGCAATATCGGACAAATGCGACTGTATATGCTCTACAGGCTGAGGTTGAAGATGTGAACCATGCTACTGATCAAAACAACTCCTCGCAGACATGGGATGCTATTAAAGCTCTTTCAGCAGAGGACAAGACTTCTCGAATGCTTCAGTCTTCAATCCTAAGAGGCTGGCCGGACACCATACTGGTGAGGGACAATTGGACATACAGAGACAAACTCACAATGGAGGAAGAGGTTGTCTACAAAGCGACAGTTTAGACAGTGATCTAAACTCTACGCCCAATGTCTCTCTCTCATATCCATGGGCACTCAGGGGTCGAAGCCAGTCTCAGGAAAGCCAGAGCCTCAGTATTCTGGCCAAACAATAAATAAATAAATGTTGTGGCTGTGTGCAGCATATGTAATGCTAATCTACCTATTGTAAGCAGCAGTTTAGCAGATATGGCATACCTGACAGTGGTGTAGTTACGGATAATGGGCCCCAGTTCACGAGTCTGTTTGCAAAAGCCTGGGAATTCCATCATGTGACCACTTCACCGTACCACAGTCAAAGTAATGGTAAGGCGAAGTCAGCAGTGAAAATAGCAAAGACTCTCAACACAAAGGCAATGCAGGAAGGCACAGATGTGTGGCAAGCCATTTTGTTAAGGAGAAATACTCCCACAGAGGGTTTCGGCAGCAGTCCTGTACAGAGCTTAATGTCTCGACGCACCCATTCTCTGTTGCCAACAACTCCCAAGCTCCTCGCACCAAAGGTCATTAGGGATGTCCAGGCACACAAGCGTGCACATCAGGACAAGTCAAAACATTACTATGACCAGCATGCAAAAAAATCTGCCTGTAATGAAACAAGGCCAAGCTGTCAGAGCGCTCCTGTCACCTCATGCCAGGGATGCCACATGGAGTCTTGGCACATGCATAGGGCACATCAGTGCAATGTCATATGAAGTAGAAGTAAAGATCCGAAAGTATTGAAGGAACCGGAAGGACATAGTCCTAGTTCAGGAGAGCATAGGGCACAGGAGGGACACATGGGAAGACTTGGAATATCCCCTACCAGTGCAGTTATCACTGCAGACATTGCCTCCACAATTTCAGGAGGCTGTGGAAGAGGAAGAAGAGGCACTGAAGCTCCCAGAGGAGCCCAACGTCCCAGAGGTGCCCAATATGCTACCAATGCGACGCACTAGGACAAGGGTTAACATAAGACCGCCCCTGCGGTATGGGGACTATGTCCCTTAAGAGATGGACAAAAAAGGTGGTGTTGATCATCTAAATAGGTATTTTCACTGTGGTATTAAAATGGTATGAAGTGCTCAAGCTAATTCTATATGAAAAGGAAGATGTTAAGATAATGGGCATAATGCCAACCCAGAGATGGTGCTAGTGGGGCACCTATTTAGGATATAAACTCAGCAAAAAAAGAAACAGCCTTTTTTCGGGGCCCTGTCTTTCAAATATAATTAGTAAAAATCCAAATAACTTCACAGATCTTCATCGTAAAGTGTTTAAACACTGTTTCCCATGCTTGTTCAATGAACCATAAACAAGTAATGAACATGCACCTGTAGAAGGTCGTTAAGACACTAACAGCTTACAGACAGTAGGCAATTAAGGTCACAGTTATGAAAACCTAGGACACTAAAGAGGCCTTTCTACTGACTCTGAAAACACCAAAAGAAAGATGCCCAGGGTCCCTGCTCATCTGTGTGAACATGCCGCAGGCATGCTGCGAGGAAGACTGCAGATGTGGCCAGGGCAATAAATTGCAATGTCCGTACTGTGAGACGCCTAAGACAGCGCTACAGGGAGACAGAACGTCCTCGCAGTGGCAGACCATGTGTAACAACACCTGCACAGGATCGGTACCTCCGAACATCAAACCTTTCGGACAGGTATAGGATGGCAACAACAACTGCCCGAGTTACACCACGAACTCACAATCCCTCTATCAGTGCTCAGACTGTCCGCAATAGGCCGAGAGAGGCTGGACTGAGGGCTTGTAGGCCTGTTGTAAGCTAGGCTAAGGGTTAGGTGTAAGGTTAGGGTTAAGTTTAAGTTTAGGAGTTAGGTTAAAGGGTTAAGGTTAGCTAAAAGGGTTGGTTAAAGTTAGGGGAAGGGTTAGTGAACATGCTAAGTAGCTAAAAAGTAGTAAGTAGTTGAAAAGTTGCATATTAGCTAAAATGCTTAAGTTGTCCATGATGAGATTCATACTCACAACCTTTGGGTTGCTATTTATGCTGCTAAAAGTTTGCATTATATGCCCACCTACCCTACTTTCATTTTTGCCTTAAGTAACATTCTGTCTTAGTACTTTCTAGTAAAAATCATGAGTACTCGAACAGTCAAAAAAGGTAAAATGCCCATCCTTAACACATTTATAACCTAAAATTCAGTTCTTAAAACTTAATCATTAGGCATTTAGATTTGCCAATAAGTGTTCTCATCTTAAACACAGGTGTTGAGAATGCAAGATTAAACATGATAGTTTCATGTCTGCTCCCGTGGTTGATGTCACCGGTTTACTAGCCATCGGTCCTGGCATTCATCATTATGTGCACCTGGCATTCATCATCACGCACACCTGCGCTTCATCATTGGGCACACCTGGACTCCATCACTTCACTGACTACCTCCCCTATATCTGTCACTCCCTTAGTTCCATTCCTTAGGCAGTATTGACTATGTGTTTAGACGCTGTCTAGGCGCTGCTCGTGTTTGTTATATTGGTCTATGTTCTGTTTAATACTTAACTCACCACTTGCTTTCTGACTCCCAGCGTATACGTTACAGATAGTCAGTCAAATTTCAAACAGGAGAACGTATTTTAAACAATAGTGTTTACTTTCCCATCGTGAATTTAGTCATTAGAAAGTGATGTGACTTTCCATGCCTATTATTCAGACCAGTGTTTGGAATGTCAGTCACCTCACCTAAATTTTGGCACATCTGAACAGGACATTTGATTCAAGAAATCTTTTCAATCACATGGTGTTGTTATTCGACTGTGTTGAGTTAATTTGCGTTAACTCTCTGAGAAAAAGACGGAGGGGCCTCACTATCATATTTCTCAGCATGCTGTGTTGCAGGTCCAATTTTTGAATAGTTTGTTTTAATATATTTGATTTATTGAACTTATACTATACAAAGATAAATCATTTAAATTTTTCTAAACGAATCTAATCCGTAAGTTGTTGGATTTATTTCACCCGTTACTGAGATGATTGTCTCCTTTGCATTTCTTGTATATCCTCCCTCTGGCTGGATTCCAAAAGGACTTAATAATCACGTCACAAACCAGGAAAGGCAGGCCGTGGAAATACAGAGAGAAACGGGACTGTGCCCATCATACACCCTCTACCACATCTCCAGACATAATAGCACAGCGATGTAACAAGTCAACATACGGGGGAATTGGCAAGGTGCTAAACCACAAGACTTTCTAACCTGCTTGTTATTACAGTCATGGGTGGCCTTGGCATTTTATCCACACCAGCCCACTTCACTGCGCACGACACAACCCATACACACACACCCCATCCCAACAGATACACCCTGACCCTACACACCCCACTTACGCACAGGCTGTGGTGCTGACACATAACACTAGCAGTACAGTACAGCGTTTCTCAACCATCTCTTTACCAAGATGGCGTAGCAGTAGGTCGTCCTGTCCTGTCGTGTCCCTGTATATATCGTTTATTTTTCGTTTTTTACATATTTTCTCCACATATCTCTTTGAAAACATTTTGCTAAACCCTAAGCTTCCAAATACTCTCCTGCAACCCGACTCACCCAATGCAGCTATTTTCCCTAAAGTATTTATATTTACTTCGGGACCCCTCAACTGAAGCTAGCCAGCGGGTATGCTAGCGGTCTCCAGCTAACCGGTCATCAGCTAACCTGTAGTTCGGAAAGCTCTCGCCTGTTCGTACAACGCGACTTTAACCAGAGCACAACGGACCTATTTATTTTTCATCCCTGGATTCCCACCGCAAACGGAACATCTTTCAGCTGGATTTTTCAGCAACTAGCTATCTAGCTAAACCGCAACCTCTGATTACTCCTGGCTAGCGTTTCCACCCACTTAGCTTGAAGCTAGCCCGGCCGTAGCACCTGTGCTACTCCTGAGCTACAATACCCGGGCCCACGACCGGTCTACCGATGTCATCGCATGAAGAGGAATAAACAGACTCAACCCATCGCGACGTCCCCCAAAGGCTAACTCTCTAGCCCTCGCTATCTCCCTGCTTGCTAATTCGGCCTGCTAACTGCTAGCTTGTCCAGCTCCGGCCCGCTAACTACTACCTTGTCTAGCCCTGGCCTACAAACTGTTAGCTTGTTAGCACAGGCCTGCTAACCGCCTGAATCGCCGCGACTCAAACGCTCACCGGACCCATATTTACTTTCTATCTCTTTTGACTTTTAATTTGTTTATACCTTCCGGAAACCTGCCTCACCCAATGTGATACGGAATCGCTATTATTTTTTATTTATTTTTAGAACACACTCAAGAACCTCCAGAAGCTAACCAGCTAACTAGCTACAAGCTATTTAGTCATTGTTAGTTTTCTTTAACCTGGATAACACTCGCCAGGCCAGCTTCCCTGCCCCATCCACCGCTGCCCCCTGGACACTGATCTCTTGGCTACATAGCTGATGCACGCTGGACTGTCCATTAATCACGGTACTCCATTCTGCTTGTTTGTTCTATCTGTTGGCCCCGTTGCCTAGTCTACGCCATTTTACCTGCTGTTGTTGTGCTAGCTGATTAGCTGTTGTCTCACCTACTGTTTTAGCTAGCTTTCCCAATTCAACACCTGTGATTACTGTATGCCTCGCTGTATGTCTCTCTCAAATGTCAATATGCCTTGTATACTGTTGTTCAGGTTAGTTATCATTGTTTTAGTTCACAATGGAGCCCCTAGTTCCACTCTTCACGCCCCTGATAACTCCTTTGTCCCACCTCCCACACATGCGGTGACCTCACCCATTACTACCAGCATGTCCAGAGATACAACCTCCCTCATCATCACCCAGTGCCTGGGCTTACCTCCGCTGTACCCGCACCCCACCATACCCCTGTCTGCGCATTATGCCCTGAATATATTCTACCATGCCCAGAAACCTGCTCCTCTTATTCTCTGTCCCCAACACTCTAGGCGACCAGTTTTGATAGCCTTTAGCCGCACCCTCATACTACTCCTTCTCTGTTCCGCGGGTGATGTGGAGGTAAACCCAGGCCCTGCATGTCCCCAGGCACCCTCATTTGTTGACTTCTGTGATCGAAAAAGCCTTGGTTTCATGCATGTCAACATCAGAAGCCTCCTCCCTAAGTTTGTTTTACTCACTGCTTTAGCACACTCTGCTAACCCTGATGTCCTTGCTGTGTCTGAATCCTGGCTCAGGAAGGCCACCAACAATTCAGAGATTTCCATACCCAACTATAACATCTTCCGTCAAGATAGAACTGCCAAAGGGGGCGGAGTTGCAGTTTACTGCAGAGATAGCCTGCAAAGTAATGTCATACTTTCCAGGTCCATACCCAAACTTTTCGAACTACTAATTTTGAAAATTACTCTCTCCAGAAATAAGTCTCTCACGGTTGCCGCCGCTCCCAGCTGTGCCCTGGACACCATTTGTGAATTGATCGCCCCCCATCTAGCTTCAGAGTTTGTTCTGTTAGGTGACCTAAACTGGGATATGCTTAACACCTCGCCAGTCCTACAATCTAAGCTAGATGCCCTCAATCTCACACAAATCATCAAGGAACCCACCAGGTACAACCCTAACTCTGTAAACAAGGGCACCCTCATAGACGTCATCCTGACCAACTGGCCCTCCAAATACACCTCCGCTGTCTTCAACCAGGATCTCAGCGATCACTGCCTCATTGCCTGTATCCGCTACGGAGCCGCAGTCAAACGACCACCCCTCATCACTGTCAAACGCTCCCTAAAACACTTCTGTGAGCAGGCCTTTCTAATCGACCTGGCCCGGGTATCCTGGAAGGACATCGACCTCATCCCGTCAGTTGAGGATGCCTGGTCATTCTTTAAAAGTAACTTCCTCACCATTTTAGATAAGCATGCTCCGTTCAAAAAATGCAGAATTAAGAACAGATACAGCCCTTGGTTCACCCCAGACCTGACTGCCCTCGACCAGCACAAAAACATCCTGTGGCGGACTGCAATAGCATCGAATAGTCCCCGTGATATGCAACTGTTCAGGGAAGCCCGGAACCAATACACGCAGTCAGTCAGGAAAGCTAAGGCCAGCTTCTTCAGGCAGAAGTTTGCATCCTGTAGCTCCAACTCCAAAAAGTTCTGGGACACCGTGAAGTCCATGGAGAACAAGAGCACCTCCTCCCAGCTTCCCACTGCACTGAGGCTAGGTAACACGGTCACAAACTTCAATAAGCATTTCTCAACGGCTGGCCATGCCTTCCGCCTGGCTACTTCAACCTCGGCCAACAGCTCCGCCCCCCCCGCAGCTCCTCGCCCAAGCCTCTCCAGGTTCTCCTTTAACCAAATCCAGATAGCAGATGTTCTGAAAGAGCTGCAAAACCTGGACCCGTACAAATCAGCTGGGCTTGACAATCTGGACCCTCTATTTCTGAAACTATCTGCCACCATTGTCGCAACCCCTATTACCAGCCTGTTCAACCTCTCTTTCATATCGTCTGAGATCCCCAAGGATTGGAAAGCTGCCGCAGTCATCCCCCTCTTCAAAGGGGGAGACACCCTGGACCCAAACTGTTACAGACCTATATCCATCCTGCCCTGCCTATCTAAGGTCTTCGAAAGCCAAGTCAACAAACAGGTCACTGACCATCTCGAATCCCACCGCACCTTCTCCGCTGTGCAATCTGGTTTCCGAGCCGGTCACGGGTGCACCTCAGCCACACTCAAGGTACTCAACGATATCATAACCGCCATCGATAAAAGACAGTACTGTGCAGCCGTCTTCATCGACCTTGCCAAGGCTTTCGACTCTGTCAATCACCATATTCTTATCGGCAGACTCAGGAGCCTCGGTTTTTCGGATGACTGCCTTGCCTGGTTCACCAATTACTTTGCAGACAGAGTTCAGTGCGTCAAATCGGAGGGCATGCTGTCTGGTCCTCTGGCAGTCTCTATGGGGGTGCCACAGGGTTCAATTCTCGGGCCGACTCTTTTCTCTGTGTATATCAATGATGTTGCTCTTGCTGCGGGCGATTCCCTGATCCACCTCTACGCAGACGACACCATTCTATATACCTTCGGCCCGTCTTTGGACACTGTGCTATCTAACCTCCAAACAAGCTTCAATGCCATACAACACTCCTTCCGTGGCCTCCAACTGCTCTTAAACGCTAGTAAAACCAAATGCATGCTTTTCAACCGGTCGCTGCCTGCACCCGCATGCCCGACTAGCATCACCACCCTGGATGGTTCCGACCTAGAATATGTGGACGTCTATAAGTACCTAGGTGTCTGGCTAGACTGCAAACTCTCCTTCCAGACTCATATCAAACATCTCCAATCGAAAATCAAATCAAGAGTCGGCTTTCTATTCCGCAACAAAGCCTCCTTCACTCACGCCGCCAAGCTTACCCTAGTAAAACTGACTATCCTACCGATCCTCGACTTCGGCGATGTCATCTACAAAATGGCTTCCAACACTCTACTCAGCAAACTGGATGCAGTCTATCACAGTGCCATCCGTTTCGTCACTAAAGCACCTTATACCACCCACCACTGCGACTTGTATGCTCTAGTCGGCTGGCCCTCGCTACATATTCGTCGCCAGACCCACTGGCTCCAGGTCATCTACAAGTCCATGCTAGGTAAAGCTCCGCCTTATCTCAGCTCACTGGTCACGATGGCAACACCCATCCGTAGCACGCGCTCCAGCAGGTGTATCTCACTGATCATCCCTAAAGCCAACACCTCATTTGGCCGCCTTTCGTTCCAGTACTCTGCTGCCTGTGACTGGAACGAATTGCAAAAATCGCTGAAGTTGGAGACTTTTATCTCCCTCACCAACTTCAAACATCAGCTATCTGAGCGGCTAACCGATCGCTGCAGCTGTACATAGTCTATTGGTAAATAGCCCACCCTTTCTCACCTACCTCATCCCCATACTGTTTTTATTTATTTACTTTTCTGCTCTTTTGCACACCAATATCTCTACCTGTACATGACCATCTGATCATTCATCACTCCAGTGTTAATCTGCAAAATTGTAATTATTTGCCTACCTCCTCATGCCTTTTGCACACATTGTATATAGACTCCCCCTTTGGTTTCTACTGTGTTATTGACTTGTTAATTGTTTACTCCATGTGTAACGCTTTGTTGTCTGCTCACACTGCTATGCTTTATCTTGGCCAGGTCGCAGTTGCAAATGAGAACTTGTTCTCAACTAGCCTACCTGGTTAAATGAAGGTGAAATAAAAAATAAAAAAAATAAAAAAGTGACTTGTGATACATGTTCCCCTTCCTCTTTTTTAACAAGCTCATGTTTTAAACAATTACAATATGCAAAAACCCCACTGCAATAACTGTGCACCTGCTATACCTATTGTGTTATCCTCCCTGTTGTGCGATCTTCTCTGCTGTTACCCTGTGCTTCTTCTAGTTCTCTGTCAGGTTATCTGCTTAAGCCTTATACGTTATAAAAGCCAAGCCAACAACTTAGGCTATATTGCAAATGAGTGCCTGTCATGTGTTCCGCTAAATTAACACCGACCCGAAGTGTTACTATTACAGGGCTCCAGACAAACATTTCCCCTGGTGTCACTAAGCTTTATCATTTGTGGCACCAGCTCATGATTTGGTTGGACCCATGAGTAATCATCTTATAAGTAATTCACAGTCCTTTATTAAGAGGTACAATAAATCGACTACGGAGGTATTCAATAAATAAGTTGTTTCATCTAACACGTCCAAGCAGGAATGCATGATTCAAGATATTTTGATTTGCAATCTAATCCAGTGATTTTCATGAATTTTAGGTTGACAATAGACTATTGTTGCTATATTATACTTTCAAAATAGGACTCCAGAATTTCCAGATTTTTTAGTTTTGTTCAATAGAGATGAATTACATACATATTTATGTGCACTAACTAATATCATAGGCTAATTCATTTGGGGTTCAAAACATGAGGAAGGTGAAACTTTAAACACATTAACTTGATTGCTAACTCTAAATATAATAGTAAATATAATGTCCTAAAAAACTTTGCAGGTGTAGTCTTCTACCCATGAGACCTATAGAGCTATGGGCAACACTTTACAATAAGGTTCCATGTGTAAAGGGTTAATAAAGGGTTTGTAATATACATTATTAACAATTATTTAACCATTTGTACATGCATTATAAACCATTAATAAATGGGTATAAGAAATTGGTCAAACCAGTGCAATAGCCAGTCAGTGCTTGCCAAATAGTGAGCCACCACGTACCTCCAGCTATTAACAATATATACACTTACAAATGCGTATTATATTGAGCCCTTATGTACCATCATGTAACCTTATTTTCAATGGTTGCACAGTTAAACAATAGTTATTTTCTCACTTTTGGGTGTAATGCATTGTTACTCTGTCCCAGGAACAGAAATGATTGGTTTTCAGACCAATGGTCTTGCCCCTTGTCTGAAACGTAATGATGCGTTGGAAACTTATTTATTGCAGAAATTATGGCATTATCTCAAAATCTCAAGCCATATTATTGGTGTTGTTTGCTGGTTTCTGAAAAATTCCTCCGACTTTGTGAGATCTGCCCACCTGTGAAATAAAGACGACCTGGAATGTGCCCAGAATGTTGTGTTGACACTGACATCATGTGACAGTGCGTCATGAAGAATGATGATGGACGTGGCTATGAGAAGTGTGCAAAGGCCAGACAGAAGATATTGCACAAATGAAACGTTGTTCACAAGACACAAATGTTGACAGAGTAGGGAGGGTAAATTCACTATTTCACTATATTTGTTTCACTTTCAAAAACAGAAGTTCTGTTGGATGATATAGCATGCTGCTCAGCTAGTTAAGTAGATGGCTAACATTTGCTATTACTTTTGTCCTACCTAGCTAGCTAGGAAACATTAGCAAGCCAGCTAGAATTAGGTAAAACCTAAAACACTTTTTTATATAGACATTCTGCTAGACGATTTGAAACAAAATAATATTTTACATGATATAGCTAACTAGCTAAGTAGATCACATTTCCTGGCTAGCTAGATAGCTAGCTAAAATCGACATGACAGAGTTTCCATGCAATTTGTTTAGATAGCATGCTAATCTTAAAAAGCTATCTAGCTAGTTATCTAACCTTAACTTGGATACAGTCTATCTAGTTAGCTGGTAAGTTAGCTAGCTTTCTAGCATCCTTTGTCAGCACTATAACACAAGTGGTTCTAATTTTAGGACTAACTTACTAACTGGCTAGTGGATTAGTACAATTGTGATAAATAGCTGTCCCCTTTCATCTATGGAATCTATCTATTAGTGTTAGCTAGTGTTTCACATGACTTGCCATTATTAGCCGATGATAACATAACTAGCTAAGCCTAAAATGGTAGAAATCTTGATAATGATGATAGTAGAATAATGTAGCTAGTGACTACACTAAATTGTCATGAATACCTCTTCTCTCCCACACATTCCCATAAGGTCTCAGTCTCTAGGATGGGAAAATGCTTAACAAGAAAGAAACCGATGAAGACACTGAAGAGGATCATGAGACACTATCTGTTATCAATTTATATTCTGACTTGTAATGTTAAGGGAAGAAAACGATGCCCCCTGTTTGTCTGAATTAGCAAGATTACTCACTATACCATTAATAGGCTACAGATTTCAGTCACTGCAATTAAAATTGTTTTACAATTCTTCTTTGCATCCTTCTTTGCATTCAATGTTGTTCTTTCTATGTAGTGCATGTATGAGGAGATTATATACTGGTATACATTTTTGCAACTTAATTCTTCAGAGTTTAAGACATTGATGTAGAAGGGGGTGCTATTGAAAGGGCAAGGGTTGGCTATTTGAAGAATCTTAAATATAAAATATATTTGGATTTGTTTTAACAGTTTTTTGGTTACTACATGATTCCATGTGTTATTTCAGTTTTGATGTATTCACTATTATTCTACAATGTAGAACATAGCAAAAAATTCAGAAAAACCTTGGAATGAGTAGGTGTGTCCAAACTTTTGACTGGTACTGTATATATATATATATATGTACACATATTTGACCCTCTTTTGGCGGAAGGCACAAAACTACCTTCATACTTCCCGTCACTTTTTAAAACTGGTATCTGTTACCTTCAGATGAGTCACGTGACACCATTAGTTTGTAGTTTAAACTGTTATCTATTTGGGAAAAACTTATCAGCTATTGCACTATTTTGACCAATGCAATATAACTGTTTATTAATGCATTTACAAATTATTACATAAACATTAACATAATTAGAACCTCTTTATAAACCCTTTACAAATGGAACCTTATTGTAAAGTGTTACCGGCCTGGGTAACGTCAATGACCGGTGCACATTTTGCCACTCCATATCTCAAAGCCATATCAAATATATTGGTTGTTAAATAGTTGCTATTGAGCTGAAGATTGAGCGTTGAGAAATAAAAAGTTAACCGACAGAAAGCTGAGAGCCTTCTCTCTCAGACAGGGACAATGGGATGAAGCTTCCAAAGCTGTATTTTTCCTACAATTGCATTTTGAAATGTTATATGATCAGAACACCTTTTTCTCTTGAGCGCATGAGGGGAGGGGAGAGTTGCTCGCTCGATCACTAAAGCAGGCCCCAGCTAGGGCGCAGGCACAGGACAGACAATTTCATTAATGTAATCATGAGGACAATGCAATTAACTTTTTTACCATATCATGGTGACAATGTAAAATGCGTTTTTTCTACATTTACATGCACCCTTTCCGTTTTTTACTATCCATGATCTTGGCTGTCTAAATGAAGACAGTGGGAGCAGATCTTGCAGATGCCACATTTAACTTTGAATTTGAGTGTGCGTGACCTAAACTCAGCCTTTCAGAAAATCTGGCTGGCCCATCTTGCCTACTGATCAGCCAATGGCTCATTATAGATTAGTATAACAGAGAAATTGTGGGGGAAAAAATACAAAAATAAATTTTAACAATCCCATGGGCAGCTTGCCTTATCAACTTTTAATTGTTTTGTTTTTATATTTAAAAAAAAAAATGTCCAGCCCATATGGCATTAGCCAGAATTGCTAGATGGCAATTCCCCTTGATTACAGTATTTCTTCACATACCATTGTTTTAGTTCTTCACCATTAGGAATCACACACACGCCACACAAACACAAATAATTAATCAGTTTTACTTACAACAGTTACACAACCAACAACTGGGTTTGACAAGCTAGGCGGGAATTTGAATTGTAGCAAGCCTACTTACATGAGTTGTGTTGGAAACTGCGACGACAGACAACTATCCGACGATAACAACAGTAAAATCAACACGGCGTGTGGTCTGTAGGTGTCCATTGCCAGGCGTTTACTCCCCGACCAAACACACATGCACACTCACGCGCCCCCGCTCCGTCGCCCTTTCCAGCTGTGTAGAATGGTCCACGCCAAACGAGCAGTTTGTGTCACACACTCGGAAATAATAACCCAGCCCCGCCACAAATAATCTGATCAACTGTCAACCACGCTCTAACAGGTACCGGATTGGTTATTTTATGTCGTCTCTCTCGCTCGCTCTTTCTCAACCACACCAGATTTTACTCGGTTTCATGTAAAATAATTTATCTGGGAGTCTTTAATATAATCATTTGGGGGCTTCTTATGGCCCAGCCCTCTAACCTCAAAGCTACATCAATCCCCCAGACAGACAGAGACAGTGTGAGTGACAGGTAGCAGTGGATTGATAGCCTGATGACTCACACTAAATTATTCCACTACTCTGTCGTTCGCTACATACCTTAGTCTGAGACTGCCATAATTGAAGTTGTTTGTGTACAAAACAAATTCATCAGTAATTGCATCGTCTCTAACCAATCAGAGTATCAAAACCAATTACGGATTTTCAAACCGCCGCTTTATCCACATGTGTTCTGGCCAATTAGATGGCCCCGAATGTGTTTGCGTTTGGTGAAGGGACATGGGGGTACTTAATTCTAGACTCCTGGCGGAGAAAAAAACATATCCTTGTGCGTAGCGTGGCGTAGCGTTTGTCTGAAGCAGGGAGTCTGGGGAGCCAGGCCAGTGGACTGATAGCTATTTGAGTGCGCAATTGAACAGACTTTTAGATATAGTGATTTATAGCATTGGTCTTCAACCTTTTCTTGCCCAGGGACCCACTCCCAGAAAAACCGCCGACCAAGGAACCCCCATCATACATTAGCAAAACATTTTCTTGTCTTATCATCAGGTGACTGATAATGGAAAGGAGAATCAACATTTTAAAATTAATAGATTTGGTAGATAGTTTTTTTAGTTTAGGCGTATGTCACAAGTCACGACTTCACAGGAGAGCCTTTTGAACTTAAGCATAAAAAATAACAAAAATAAAAATACATTGTTTGGCAGAAATTCCTTCTCGAACATGTGAACTTTCATGTGCCAAATGTGTATGTCATCTGTAAATACGAATAAAATAGTTAAATTACGAGCCTAGTTTGTTTAGCCACAGAGAAATACAGCAACCTTCCCGCTAGTCCGGATTGTATTGAGACAATGAGTGGGCTGGACATACCGAGAGATGAGTTTGGATTGGTCTGCAGTGTTTAAAATGAGCTGCTTGTAATGCGTAGATCGTCCTTTCTACTGCAGTTTTTTCGAAAGATATACAGCTGAAGTCGGAAGTTTACATACACTTTAGCCACATACACCTCAGCCAAAAACAGTTTTTCACAATTCCTGACATTTTATCCTCGTAAAAATGTTCTGTCTTTGGACAGTTAGGATCACGACTTTATTTTAAGAATGTGAAATGTCAGAATAATAGTTGAGAATGATTTATTTCAGCTTTTATTTCTTTCATCACATTCCCAATGGGTTAAGAAGTTTACATACACTCAATTAGTATTTGATAGCATTGCCTTTAAATTGTTTAACTTTGGTCAAACGTTTCAGGTATCCTTCCACAAGCTTCCCACAATAAATTGGGCGAATTTTGGTCCATTCCTCCTGACAGAGCTGGTGTAACTGAGTCAGGTTTGTAGACCTCCTTGCTCACACATGCTTTTTCAGTTCTGCCCACACATTTTTATAGGATGAGGTCAGGGCTTTGTGATGGCCACTCCAATACATTGGCTTGGTGATGGCTTTGTCCATTCGGAAGACCCATTTGCGACCAAGCTTGAACTTCCTGACTGATGTCTTGAGATGTTGCTTCAATTTATCCACAAAATTTCCCTCCGTCATGATGCCATCTATTTTATGAAGTGCACCAGTCCCTCCTGCAGCAAAGCACCCCCACAACATGATGCTGCAACCCCTGTGCTTCACGGTTGGGATGGTGTTCTTCGGCTTGCAAGCCTCATCCTTTTTCTTCCAAACATAACGATGGTCATTATGACCAAAGAGTTCTATTTTTGTTTCATCAGACCAGAGGACATTTCTCAAAAAGGTTTGAGCTTTGTCCCCATGTGCAGTTCCAAACCATAGTCTGGCTTTTTTATGACTGTTTTGGAGCAGTGGCTTCTTCCTTGCTGAGTGGCCTTTCAGGTTATGTCGATATAGGACTCGTTTTACTGTGGATATAGATACTTTTGTACCTGTTTCCTCCAGCATCTTCACAAGGTCCTTTGCTGTTGCTCTGGGATTGATTTGCACTTTTCACACCAAAGTACGTTTGAGTTTGAGTTTGAGTTTATTTTTATTTTTACAGGGACAGTGCACATTAATCAACATTTCAGTAAAAGTGCCGGTTTTAGCCAACCGGCTAATTTTCAACCGCAGTCCCTGGGCAGGTTATTAAAAACAATTACAATATAGACAATAGCAACATAGAACAAGCAAGACATAGCAACATATGACAAGCAAGACATAGCATACAGACAGAGCAACATAGGACAAGCAAGACGTAGCATACAGACAGAGCATCATAAAACAAAAAGCAGCAAGACAAAATTCATAAAAGCAACAAAGTGTTTCCACACCTCACAAGCTACAGACAACAGACAACATGGAGAGTGGCAACACACAGCTAGGGACCATGTTCACAAATCTGATTGACCTTTAGCCATGTCTTCAAGCATTTGGTGAAAGTGTGATATGTGGTGCAGTTATGTGTGTCTGATGGCAGTGTATTCCAGACATGGGAAGCTCTCACAGAGAATGCATATTTACTAAAGGTGCTTTTCCTTAGGGGAACTATACAGTCACCTCTCATGGCAGACCTTGTGGATCTGCTGCCATATGTCTGGGTTTTCTGTTTAACAAAAATATTGAGTGGAGGGGGAGCCAGGCCATTGAGGATCTTGAATACAAGACATGCGTCGGTGTATTGCACAAGATTTTCCCAACTCAAGAGCTCATGCTTTCTAAGGATGTGACAATGATGATGGCTATTGGGCTTCCTATCAAGCACTTTGAGAGCCTGTTTGTAGACAGACTGAATAGGTTTTAATGTTGTACAGCAAGCTTGGGCCCAACTAGTCAAGCAGTATGTTAAGTGGGGGAGTATCATAGATTTGAAGTACAGTTTTGCTACCTCTGTAGTCAAACAATTTCGTATAAATCGGAAATTAGCTAGGTTGAATTTGGTTATTTGAATTACCTTTTTCACATGCTTTTTAAAAGAGAGGTTGGAATCAAGTATGATGCCAAGGTACTTAAAATCGGATACCACCTGGAGCTTCTCCCCTGACACATAGACATCTGGCTCAGTAGCATCTGTTGCCCTCTTTGTGAAGAACATGCAAACAGTTTTTTTCACATTGAGATGCAAACACGAGTCACTGAGCCACTTTGTAACCTGGACCATTACAGTAGTGAGTTCTTGTGCAGCTTGTTGTTTGCTCTTTGCATGCACATATATCACTGTATCATCTGCATACATTTGAACTTCAGACCCAGTACAGACAGAAGGCAGATCATTAATGTACAGGCTGAACAGGAGGGGCCCCAGTATTGACGGTTCATCTCTAGGATACAGAACGCATCTCCTTCCTGAGCGGTTTGACGGCTGCGTGGTCCCATGGTGTTATACATGCATACTATTGTTTGTACAGCTGAACGTGGTACCTTCAGGCGTTTGGAAATTGCTCCCAAGGATGAACCAGACTTGTGGAGGTCTACATTTTTTTTCTGAGGTCTTGGCTGATTTCTTTTGATTTCCCATGATGTCAAGTAAAGAGGCACTGAGTTTGAAGGTAGGCCTTGAAATACATACACAGGTACACCACCAATTGACTGAAATTATATCAATTAGCCTATCAGAAGCTTCTAAAGCCATGATAAAATTTTCGGGAATTTTCCAAGCTGTTTAAATGCACAGTCAAACTACAGAATAAAGCCGCCAGTTAAAATCAAGGAACGGTTGTGCTCGTGGTTACTGAAGGGAGCTACACATGTGGCAGCAGCCCTTTAGAATAATGCAAAACAAATCATTGACTCTATCCAGCGAAGCAAATGATGCCAGCCCACTGAATGAATAACAAATGTAGGTAATGGGCGATAATTGTGCAAGTTACTTCACAATCAAATTAAAATTAGGCCTAACTGAATGATGAGGATGAAGAGGTTGATTTAATTTACAACAATAGTGTAAAGATGAGTTTGTATTATGCCTATTTGTCAGTGTTGCCCTTCATGTTAACAATTTGACCGTGTGCCTTGCGCGTTAATACCATTCTCTTCAACGATTTACTTTGTAAAAATAATCCGTTACAGGACCGTTTCATTTACTGTAACTCTATTACTAATAAAATGTATTGTAAGGGAAACGAAAACATGCTGGGTTGTAGTAGGCCTTTAGAGTAATGCAAAACATATCCTTGACTCTATCCAAGTGGATGAGCGAGAAAAAAGACGATGCCTGTGAGCCTGCACCTCCGGCCCATCAAAACTAGACCTAAACAGGGGCACAACTTTCACTGGGGACATGACCTCCCCACATTCTAAAATCCCCCCCAACATTTTTATCATTGCACTGTGATCCAAAAAGCGTCAACGGTGTACTTCAGGGCCATGCGAACACCTCAGAGCAGTCGGGTAGGCTGTTTGGCGGTTTCAACCAGCTGGATTTAGGCCAAGTGGACACCTCAGAACGGTCGGGTAGGCTGTTTGGCGGTTTCAACCAGCTGGATTTAGGCCATGTGGACACCTCAGAGCGGTCGGGTAGGCTGTTTGGCGGTTTCAACCAGCTGGATTTAGGCCATGTGGACACCTCAGAGTGGTCGGGTAGGCTGTTTGGCGGTTTCAACCAGCTGGATTTAGGCCATGTGGACACCTCAGAGCGGTTGGGTAGGCTGTTTGGCGGTTTCAACTGGCTGGATTTAGGACAGCATGGACACCACAGAGCATGTGAAGAGGCAGTTGTTGTCTCTGTGTGTTGTGCTTTTTCTCCAAGTTGTTAAAGGAAGCAGAGCAGAAACTGGTTAGTATTTATACGACTGATGTAGCTGGCAAGGAAACTGCTGTTTTACTTAACAGAGAAAAAAACATTTCCAGTGCTGAGCTAGTAGTGTAGCTGACATGTAACATTAGCTACCACAGCCAGTTCAGCTCTAGCCTCTAGCTATCTGTCAGGTAGCACTATTTAACAGCTATTGCGTGTATGGAAATGTTTTGTAGCCTTTTTTTGTCACATTTCAACAGAAGTAAATTAACTTGGCTAGTTTTTGCCAGTTTATGTAGCTACCATTAAAGCTAGCTAGGGAGCTAGCTCACTAACTGTAGCTAGCTCACTAACTGTAGCTAGCTTACTAACTGTAGCTAGCTCACTAACTGTAGCTAGCTCACTAACTAGCTAGCTCACTAACTGTAGCTTTTATTTTTGCCTCAATCACACTAGACCTGAATCAAACGATGAAACCAGCGGCCAAAAGGTGAAACCGATAATCTGACATTTTTTTACAGAGCAATGTGAGTTTATATTAAAGTCAGTATAGAAATATAACTTTAATGATCTGTCAGTTTCCCAAGGTAATTCCCTACTTTTCACACTGACCTGTTATAAACAGCTCTACATGCTTCACTGTCATGGTGCACAGTCAGTTCACAACACTATACCCATCATGTCTTAAGAGGATTAGATGGTGACAGTTGTCCCAGCAGGGTCAGACAGCCAGGGAGGACCAGTATTGGGAGATCAGGTGAATTTTACAGTATATTATGACAATCAGTGCATGGACACATAGTTGAGTTGATGGGTAGGCTACAGTCTGGGATCTGAGAATAATGGTAATTTCAGTTATTGAACCATTGATTCTATTCTTGGATGATATAATGTATAAATGTACACCAAGGTAATTCTTTGCCATGCCTCATCTGAGCAGGATCAGATGGTGACAGGGGTCTCAGTGGGGTCAGACAACCAGGGAAGACCAGTCAGTGATGGAGCTGAGGTAAAGTTTTGCAGATTCAACACTTTATTCCCTCTGTGCAGCAAACACTGGACAAGCCAGAAGCCTCAAAGATTGAAACTATTTTAAAGCTGTCTGACAAACCTCTAAAGTTGATTTCCAAACTGTATCAAGGGTTGATAGAGACTTTCCCCGATGACACAAAACATGTCAAACAAAAATGTGAGGAAGACCTAGGAGACACTGTTGATGATGATGAATGGATACAGATATGTTTGAATGTCCAGAAATGTAAGACCTTTCATAGAACATACTATACTGAACAAAAATAAAAATGCAATATCTAAAGTGTTGGTCCCATGTTTCATGAGCTGAAATAAAAGATCCCAGAAATGTTCTCTCAAGATAAGATAATTCATTCACCTGACAGGTGTGGCATATCAAGAAGTTGATTAAACAGAATTATGATTACACAGCTGCACTTTATACTGGGGATGATAAAAGGCCACTCTAAAGTGTGCCGTTTTGTCACACAACACAATGCCGCAGATGTATCAAGTTTTGAGGGAGCGTGCAATTGGCATGCTGACTGACGGAATGTCCACCAGAGCTGTTGGAGAGAACTGATTGTTAATTTATCTACCATAAGCCGCTTCAAACTTTGTTTTTAGAAAATGTGGCAGCACGTCCAACCGGCCTCACAACCGCAGACCACATGTAACCACGCCAGCCCAGGACCTCCACATCCGACTTCTTCACCTGCGGGATCATCTGAGACTAGCCACCCGGAAGCTGATGAAACTGAGGAGTATTTCTGTTTGTTCAGTATATACACCAGTGAAACTGAATATAGTGCACTCAGAAATATAATTCCCCTACTGGAGGTGTAAAAAAACAAAAGGGGACATATTCGCATATGTTTTGCTCTTGTGAAGGCTGGCTGAATTCTGGCAAAGAGTATGTTCTTTTACCTCAGCATGTCTACAGATTGTCTCTTCTCCCTGTTTTTGTTTGATTGGAAAGGTTGATATTGGAGACTGTTATCTGAAGAAATTGTGTAACCTAGCATTTACTGTATAGTGGCTAATAAACTAATTGAAGGTTTTTATCCTCCCACAATGTCACAATGGCAAAGTTTGAAATCAAACTATGAAGTTAAAGTGCAGACTGTTAGCTTTCATTTTAGGGTATGTTCGTCCATGTCGGTTGAACCTTGTAGAAATGACTGCACTTTATGTACATAGTCCCCCCCATTTCAGGGGAGCAAAAGAATTGGGACAAATTCACTTGAATGTGTATTAAAGTAGTAAAAAGTTAAGTATTTGATTCCACATTCATAGCACACAATGATTACATCTAGCTTGTGACTACACATTTGTTGAATACATTTGCCGTTTGTTTTGGTTGTGTTTCAGATTATTTTGTGCCCAACAGAAATTAATGGTAAATAATGTATCGTGTCATTTTGGAGTCACTTTATTGCAAATAAGAATATAATTTGTTTCTAAATACTTCTACATTAATGTAGATGCTACCATGATTACGGATAATCCTGAATGAATTGTGAATAATGATGAGTGACAAAGTTACAGAAACTCAAATATCATACCCCCAAGACATGCTAACCTCTCACCATTACAATATTTTTTTTTATTTAAAAAAATGTTATTTAACCTTTATTTAACCAGGTAAGCTAGTTGAGAACAAGTTCTCATTTACAACTGTGAACTGGCCAAGATAAAGCAGTGCGACACAAACAACAACACAGAGTTACACATGGAATAAAGCGTAGAGTCAATAACACAATAGAAACAAAAGAAAGTCTATATACAATGTGTGCAAATGGCGTGAGGAGGTAAGGCAAAAAATAGGCCATAGTAGCAAAGTAATTACAATTTAGCAGATTAACACTGGAGTGATAGATGAGCAGATGATGATGTGCAAGTAGTGATACTGGTGTGCAAAAGAGCAGAGAAGTAAATAAAAACAATATGGGGATGAGGTAGGTATATTGGGTGGGCTATTTACAGATGGACTATGTACAGCTGCAGTGATCGGTTAGCTGCTCAGATGGCTGATGTTTATGAGGGAAATGTAAGTCTCCAGCTTCAACGATTTTTGCTATTCGTTCCAGTCACTGGCAGCAGAGAACTGGAAAGAAAGGCGGCCAAAGGAGGTGTTGACTTTGGAGATGACCAGTGAGATATACCTGCTGGAGCGCGTGCTACGGGTGGGTGTTGTTATCGTGACCAGTGAGCTGAGATAAGGCAGAGCTTTACCTAGCATAGACTTATAGATGACCTGAAGCCAGTAGGTCTGGCGACGAATATGTAGCAAGGGCCAGCCGACTAGAGCATACAGGTCGCAGTGGTGGGTGGAATAAGGGACTTTAGTAACAAAACAGATGGCACTGTGATAAACTGCATCCAGTTTGCTGAGTAGAGTATTGGAAGCTATTTTGTAGATGACATCGCCGAAGTCGAGGATCGGTAGGATAGTCAGTTTTACTAGGGTAAGTTTGGCGGAGTGAGTGAAGGAGGCTTTGTTGCGAAATAGAATGCCGATTCTAGATTTGATTTTGGATTGGAGGTGTTTGTTATGAGTCTGGAAGGAGCGTTTACAGACACCTAGGTTTTTGTAGCTGTCCACATATTCTAGGTCAGAACTATCCAGAGTGGTGATGCTAGTCGGGTGGGCGGGTGTGGGCAGCTAACGGTTGAAAAGCATGCATTTGGTTTTACTAGCGTTTAAGAGCAGTTGGAGGCCACGGAAGTAGTGTTGTGTGGCATTGAAGCTTAGTTAACACAGTATCGAAAGAAGGGACAGAAGTATACAGAATGGCGTCATCTGCGTAAAGGTGGATCAGGGAATCACCCGCAGCAAGAGCTACATCGTTGATATATACAGAGAAAAGAGTCGTCCCGAGAATTGAACCCTGTGGTACCCTCATAGAGACTGCCAGAGGTCCGGACAACAGACTTTAGAAAGGCAGGGCAGGATGGATATAGGTCTATAAAAGTTTGGGTCTAGAGTGTCACTCCCTTTGAAGAAGTTTTCCAATCTTTAGGGATCTCAGACGATATGAAAGAGAGGTTGAACAGACTGGTAATAGGGGTTGCAACAATGGCAGTGGATAATTTTAGAAAGAGTGGGTCCAGATTGTTTAGCTCAGCTGATTTGTACGGGTCCAGGTTTTGCAGCTCTTTCAGAACATCTGCTATCTGGATTTGGGTGAAGGAGAAGCGGGGGAGGCTCGGGCAAGTACCTGCGGGGAGTGCGGAGCTGTTGGCCGGGGTTGGGGAAGCCAGGAAGAAAGCATTGCCAGCTGTAGAGAAATGCAGATTGAAATGTTCGAGTATCATGGATTTATCGGTGGTGACTGTGTTATCTAGCCTCAGTGCAGTGGGCAGCTGGGAGGATGTGCTCTTGTTCTCCATAGACTTTACAGTGTCCCAAAACTTTTTGGATGCAAATTTCTGTTTGAAAAAGCCAGCCTTTGCTTTCCTGACTGACTGCGTGTATTGGTTCCTGACTTCCCTGAACAGTTGCATATCGTGGGGACTATTTGATGCTAGTGCAGTATTCCACAGGATGTTTTTGTGCTGGTCGAGGGCAGTCAGGCCAAAATTTTTTGAAAAGGGCATGCTTATTGAAGATGGCGAGGGAATTACTTTTTAAAAAATTATGATTATTTAAAAATATATATTTTACCCCTTTTCTCCCCAATTTCCTGGTATCCAAATGCTGGAGGTTTCTGTCTTGTCCCATCGCCACGACTCCCGCATGGACTCGGGAGAGGCGAAGGTCGAGAGCCATGCATTCTCCGAAACACAACCCAACAAAGCCGCACTGCTTCTTAACACAGCGCGCATCCAACCCGGAAGCCAGACGCACCAATGTGCTGGAGGAAACACCGTACACCTAGCAACCTGGCCAGCGTGCACTGCGCCCAGCCCACCACAGGAGTCGCCAGTGCGTGATGAGACAAGGATATCCATGCTGGCCTAGCGTCTCCCGGGCGACACTAGGCCAATTGTGCGCCGCCCCATGGGCCTCCCGGTCGCGCCTGGCTGCGACAGTGCCTGGGCTCAAACCCAGAGTCTCTGGTGGCACAGTTACTTAGACCACTGCACCACCCGGGAGGCCTGGAAATTACTTTTAAAGAATGACCAGGCATCCTTGACTGACAGGATGAGGTCAATATCCTTTCGGGATACCCGGGCCAGGTCGAATAGAAAGGCCTGCTCACAGAAGTGTTTTAGGGAGCGTTTAACAGTGATGAGGGGTGGTCATTTGACCGCGGACCCATAGCAGATGCAGGCAATGAGGCATTGATCGCTGAGATCCTCATTGAAAACAGCAGAGGTGTATTTGGAGGGCAAGTTGGTCAGGATAATATCTATGAGGGTGCCCATGTTTACGGATTTAGGGTTGTACCTGGTGGTTTCCTTGATAATTTGTGTGAGATTGAAGGCCTCTAGTTTAGATTGTAGGACTGCTGGGGTGTTAAGCATATCCCAGTTTAGGTCACCTAACAGAACAAACTCTGAAGATAGCTGTGAGGATTCAGACACGGCAAGGATATCAGGGTTGGCGGAGTGTGCTAAAGCAGTGAGTAAAACAAACATAGGGAGGAGGCTTCTGATGTTAACATGCATGAAACCAAGGCTTTTCGATTACAGAAGTCAACAAATGAGAGTGCCTGGGGACACGCAGGGCTTGGGTTAACCTCCACATCACCCGAGGAACAGAGAAGCAGTAGGATGAGGGTATGGCTAAAGGCTAGCAAAACTGGTCTTCTAGAGAAATAAGGAGCCGATTTCTGGGGCGTGGTAGAATAGATTCAGGGCATAATGTGCAGACTGGGGTATGGTGGGGTGCGGGTACAGTGGAGGCAAGCCCAGTCACTGAGTGATGATAAGAGAGGTTGCATCTCTGGACACGCTGGTTATACTGGGTGAGGTCACTGCATGTGTGGGACGTGGGACAAAGGATGTGTCTGAGGCATGTACAGTGGGACTAGGGGCTCCGCAGTAAACTAAAACAATGATAACTATCCTAAACAACAGTATACAAGGCATATTGACATTTGAGAGAGACATAAAGCGAGGCATAGCGCAATCACAGGTGTTGATTGGGAGAGCTAGCTAAGACAACAACAGGTAAGACAACAACAGCTAATCAGCTAAGACAACAACAACAGGTAAAATGGCGATGAATGGTCAGAGAGGGTCGGTTAACTACAGACAGGGCCTGAGTTCGGGGCTAGGGCCGACAGATAAATAAAAGATAACAAAGTGGTGTACAGTGATAAATGAACAGTCCAGCAGGCATCAGCTATGTAGCCAAGTGATCATAGGGTCCAGTGAACAGCAATAGATCGAACAGGGAAGCCGCGGGGTAGTCATTGCTACGCTAGCACGCGGGAGACACAGCGTTTAAAGTTAGCAGGCCGGGGTAAGTAGAAGCTTCTGCTCCGACGTCCGGCAAAGGCCGGTTGAGGGCATAGCGGATGGAATTCTGTCTGCGGACCAGTCGTGGTGGTACGGCGGGGCGCCGTGTCGACGAAGGGACCGGGCCAGATGGCGAAAGAGGTAATGTGGTTGTAGTAATTTTGTTTGCCATCCGGGAGATGCGCCTGGCTCAGGGCTAGCTTTGGAGCTGGTTCACTCGGTGGCAGTTAGCTAGCTGTGATGATCAGGAGTAATGGTCCAGGGTTTACGGCAGGAATCCGGCGTTGTAGTGCAGAAAAACAGTCCGAGGCTGGCAGGTATTATCCAGGCAAAAAAAAAATCTGTTGCCTGTGCAGAGGGTAAAGGCCGCTAGCAGTGGCTAACAATGACTAAATAGCTAGTAGCTAATTAGCTGGTTAGCTTCTGATGGCTAGCTTCAGATAAAAGTTTTGGCTATAAGGTCTAAAAAAAATTGCGGATCAGTGTGTCACATTGAGTGAGGCGGTTTACCGGAAGGTATATTTAATAAAAAAATTGAAAAGAGATTGAAAAATAAATTTAAATATATTCAAAGAATACGGAAAATACAAAAAGTAAACGAGAGGAGGTCAAACCACGTCTGCACTGCTACGCCATCTTGGGGAGGTTCAAATTTTTGGGAGGGTATGATATTTGTGCATCTATAACTTTCTCACTCCTTATTATTCACAATTCATTTAGGATTATCCATAATCAAGATAGCATCCATATTCATGCAGAAGTGTTTAGAAACATATTTTATTCTTATTTACAATTTAAGTGACCCCAAAAGGGCCATATTTAGATTGTGTATAAATGCAGGAAATTATTATCTTATTATCTTTAGATACCCAAACAAATTCTGACATAGGACCCCCAGACCACCCGCCAGGTTATGTCTTCCCCACTTCTAAAACCAAAGTTGTGCCCCTGATATAAACTACACTGAAACTAATTTCCCACATAATATGAGATAGCCTATAGACAAGATTAAGTTAACAAAAATCTGATTAGTGACAATATCAGGCCTATCAGTTGTTAAATTGTACATGAAGAGATGGTCGCATCTTGTAATTTACAGATGCAGGGAAAGGAGGATCACTTTATCAAAGTAACCTGCAGTTAATATCATTTTGATCATTTTGATTTCTATATAGTACTAGAAAGGTCATATTCTGCAGTTCCTATGACACTTACCTTCATCATATAACTACAAATTTAAGAGGTGCAGCTCTTTTTCCAAATTTCACTTTTTCCAAGAATATCTGTGCTGGCACGGCAGCATTGCTCTGGCTAGTAAGCAACAACTAGTAACATAAAATAGGCTACAGTGGATGAATGAACGATAGAAACCAGATAGAAACTGATAATGGTGCATGTAACTTCAATGAACTGAATGAAGAGGATGATTGAATTTGATTGATCTGAATAATGAGGATGATTGAATTTGATTGATCTGAATAATGAGGGTGATTGAATTTAGAACAATAGTGTAATGATTTGTGGGCGGTCTAATTATTTTATTATGAAAGGCTAGAAATTGTATATATTTTCCCCTCAGGGAGTCAAATAAGACACTGAGTACAACATACAATGTGTGTAGTTCACAGTGGCAAGCCAAACAAAACGAATCATTGCAAATGCTGCAGAATTTAGATGAGTTGGGGTTGGATGGAGGATCAGATATTGAGCTTTAAATCAACAGTTGCTGATGAAGAGTCTTCATCTGATTCTGATGTTGACTTCAAGCCTCCTCTTCCAAGCCTATCAGCAGAAAAACCAGAACAGAGCCAACTGAGACGGTGATCCCAACTGCCAAGCTGAGACAGGAGTCTGAGAAGGATGGCACTGTTTGGGTAGAAAAAAGAGTGACAAGTTAATTTGACATGCAGATGTTGCGGCACATCAGAGATTGTACTGTTGCTCATGCACACAGAAAAGGAATCAATACGTGTGACATGTCTATGGATGAACTCAGGTCATATGGCAGAAAGAGAATGGTTGTGGAGTCATTTTGGTTTGATAGGCATGGGGTGGACTTTTTCAGAGAGAACATGCCACCGCTACAGAGAGATTATGCAACACCTGAAACAAGGCCCATAAAGACTATGTGACAGATCAACAGATTTGTTTGTAGGTCTTGCTCACACAAAGCCCCGAAGCTGTGTGCTGACTGTGGATCCAAAGCTTAAAGATTGATTAATGTGTAAAGGCATGGGGACATATACACTGGAAGCTTCATTAAATAGTACCTGCAAAACACCAGTCTCAACATCAACAGTGAAGAGGCCACTCCAGGATGCTGGCCTTCTAGGCAGAGATGCAAAGAAAAAGCCATATCTCAGACAGGCCAATGAAATGACATGATTAAGACGGGCAAAAGAACACAGACAGACTGGTGTTTTGCGGGAACTATTTAATGAAGCTGCCAGTTGAGGACTTGTGAGGTGTCTGTTTCTCAAAATAGGCACTCTAATGTACTTGTCCTCTTGCTTAGTTGTGTACCAGGGCCTCCCACTCCTCTTTCTATTCTGGTTAGGGCCAGTTTGCGCTGTTCTGTGAAGGGAGTAGTACACATCGTTGTACGAGATCTTCAGTTTCTTGGCAATTTTTCGCATGGAATAGCCTTTATTTCTCAGAACAAGAATAGACTGACGAGTTTCAGAAGAAAGTGCTTTGTTTCTGGTCATTTTGAGCCTGTAATCAACCCACAAATGCTGATGCTCCAGATACTCAACTAGTCTAAAGAAGGCCATTTTTATTGCTTCTTTAATCAGAACAACAGTTTTCAGCTGTGATAACATAATTATTGCAAAAGGGTTTTCTAATGATCAATTAGCCTTTTAAAATGATAAACTTGGATTAGCTAACACAGCGTGCCATTGGAACACAGGAGAGTTGGTTGCTACAATAGTCATTTACAACATTAACAATGTCTACACTGTATTTCGATCAATTTGATGTTATTTTAATGGACAAAATATGTGCTTTTCTTTCAAAAACAAGGACATTTCAATGTGACCCCAAACCTTTGAACGGTAGTGTATATTTTCGCGGACCCCCATGCCTTACCTTTGAGTATCAAATTTAATCCTTTACAATGTGATGCATCTGAAGGGTTTTACAAGATGCACTACCTTTACAAGCACTATGAGTTACATACTTGTTACCGGGCCAAGGATGTTGTGCCAAAAGCTGGGCCTGCATAGCCGTTGGTTGCTTCGCTAACAAGACAAGTTTTATTATATGTATAGCAGAGACTTGGTGTTACAGTAAACATCACACGATCGCCTAGTCTACTGTATATGTTTTGCCTATGGGTTGTGTCCTTCAATATTGGTGATACATTTCAATGTAAAACGGCCTGTGAAAACAATGTAACCAATCTACTGTATATATTATGTATCAGGTGACAGAGGCCATGTTTGATTGGACAACAGATGAGCCAGTCTGATAGTCCAATCCAGAGGCAGGGCAGGGCAACACAGCCGGAATGCTTGGGATTGTTGGCTGTCAATCATTGCTAAGCAACCACACACCGTCTAGCTCGTCCTCTCACCTGCTCTCTCTCACCCCCCCTCGCTCTCACTCACAAACACACACAAGTACACACACATACACATAATCTCGCTCTCTTCTTCACACAGATGTGTGAGCAAGGGAGCAATTATTCCATGGTAATGTATTCTACAGTGAGATCTGCCTAGACAGAGAGAGGAGAAAAGAGGAGAGAAGTAGAGCGAGTCAAAGGAAGGACATGGTAGTGCTGAAAGGCAGGAGGCCTTGACAGATAATAGACAGAGATGGAGATAGAGCCCCCAGTCTCTCTCAGTTAACTGGCGATGCAGAGGTGCTAGAGCTAGACTAATGGTTACTATATACACTCTCTCAGCACAGCACAGGTCTTTGTTTGTGTATGTTTGTGTGTGTGTGTGTGTGTGTGTGTGTGTGTGTGTGTGTGTGTGTGTGTGTGTGTGTGTGTGTTGTGTGTGTGTGTGTGTGTGTGTGTGTGTGTGTGTGTGTGTGTGTGAATGTCTGTGCCTGCGTGCGTGAGAGCGTGCATGTGAGTGTACAACATGTGTAGTGTCCAGAAGCGGTATTTCTGTGCTATGGTCCATAACAAGCCATCACCGAGAGGCTGCTTTCCCATGCTGTACATACAGTGTACATACAGGAATGATAGTATTACTATAATAATACATGTATGTACATGAGAGCAGAAGGTAAATATTATAGATGCATAATACAGAACACACTCAAAGATGTAACCAAAACTCCATTTAGGTTGTGGAATAAATCTCTTTTTATATTTATTCTTTAAATTTTAGGGAAACAGCCTTTTTTACAGCACAATTTGCATAATAATATCTTAACACATCCTGTGTACAACCACAAAACCAGAACGATAGATTCCCCATTTTTACACTGAGTGAAAAACAAGACCATTTTACAAGCATAATCTTTATACAGTCGGCATACAACTTCCGATAAATCTATACATATTATCTCCCTCTTTTTGAACATATCTGGAAGCAAAATATTGACAGACATGCAACATCCAGTGTGGTAACAGGAAGTCTCAAACAACTGAAATTAAGTAGATTTGTCCCCTCTGGTTGGCTGGGCATCTTTGACATAGTTTTACAGTCAGACACCCATGGGTTGACAACGCACGGTCAGATCACATAATCACCTTCTCACACACTCCACTAGAGACAGACAGACAGACAGGTTTTGTATTGTTTTGTTTTGTATTTCTGTTTTACACTCACATGCTCAAACCTCAGACAATACGAACAATCAATCTCTGTAGAAAATAAAAACACTTTATATTTACATGGATCAGATGAGTACGCCACATTCACACCCCTCACAGATACACACGTTTGATTGGTTTCATGGTTACTAGGAACGGACTGAGCGACAATGGATATTGACAATCTAGCTGAGTGTAATCTGAGGAGAACATGAAGGGGGGGACAGACCTGGAGTTGGGCTTTGAAAATGACCTCATAATTCTTCTCAGACTGAACATCATGGATTTATACATACATGTGTTGGTGGTTATATCAACCATACAGTTTGATGGTGTCTCCTCAGATATGAAGCAATATGTACCTTACATTGTCTGTGATTGTAGATTTAATTTGAGTTTTTCTTTTGCCATGTAAATTCAAAACAGTGTCATATGAACTCCTTCATACATCACAAACTCAAAATCATCTCAACATAAATATAAATACATAAAGACATTAACTGGAACAGCCACTTCCACTTGCATGTTATGACACTTTACACGGAACAAGGAAATCAGTCAACAATGTAATACTAAAGTGCACAAGCTTTATGTATATGACTGTATACAGGTAGTAAAAAAATGGATCTATATTTTTTTCTATTTTTCTTTAATAATATATAAATCAAAATAAATCAAAATTCTCTTCATAAGATACATATTTTCAGACGCAATGTTCACTGATATTACATGTTAAGAAAATGCATTCAAACACAAAGTCTATGTTGCATAGAATTACTTCAACAGAACCAAAACCATAGATTTTGCTTACAAAATAAGGTTGGCACGACAATTTAATTTTTGTAAAACTTTTTTACCTTTCTTTAAAATCATGTTTATTTTTTGTTTTATGAACATTCTGACATCTTGACTCATGAACATTCTGACATCTTGACTCATGAACATTCTGACATCTTGACTCATGAACATTCTGACATCTTGACTCAGTGTCTGCATTTCGAGCCTCTGATATGGACTTTATGTATTAGGAAATTGCATCTGTCACCCCTAGTTCCTCAGTGATATGCCTAGACACTAGCAGTCGGGTTGAGGGTAGTAGGTCTGTTGGGTCACCTGGTGATGTTGTTTACTATGATATATTCATAGTCTGGGTACAAATATTTAGCTAGCTAATATTCTAGCTAATATTCCCCTCCCTGCCACTCCTGTCATTTACCAAAGACACAGAGTACAAGGAATGTAATGTAATAGCTGAACCGAGAAGTAAACCAGGCTACTATCGTGATGACTGACAGTAACATAGACCTATACTGTACATAAGTGTGTATCAGCATGTCCCGGCCATATGTGATGACTGGGCCATAGGTAATGACTTAGAGCATTGAGCAGAGACAGTGCCACAGGCTGGTTCACTGTGTTGTTGCATTACCCCCACTTACACTGACACCGACTGCACAGTGTACAATTTGCAGTGTACTGTGTACAGCATGATGTTGGATGTTAATAAACAAACCACACATTGATTTTTAAAAGAACAGTTCACACTTTCTTTTTACGCTAATCTTTGAGAGGAAAATAGGCCATGTGTGACGACATTAAGACACACACACACACACAGCATACAGAACCAGACTGTGATGGCACACACCGAGAGGACAGGTGTGTTTACCTGTTGCTTTGACATAGAACAGGTGAGCGGCCCAGTCTGGGGAGCAGAGCACTTCACCAGAGAGATGCCACACATCCCTCTGTCCGATTGCAGGTCGGGCAAAGTGGCCAGCAATCCAGGTTTCTCTCTCAAACAAGAGCTATTGTTTAAGCCTCCAGTCACGTGTGTGAAAGACAACACAAAAACATCAAGTCAGATGAGTCCAGTAAAATCACATGATCTTCCCCAGTCAGTAACATTCAGGACATAATAGGGGATAGCTTAAAGGGGAAGGGACCTGACATCCCCTTTCTATCTGTTATCTTCTCCCCACCTGTAAGAGGAGGGATATCCATGTGGAAGTTCTCCTCTAATGTCTCAGTTGTAAAATGAGTTCTACATTCACCATTTGAACCTCATTTTCCAATTTTTTCCAATGAATAACACCCAGTATAACTGCATAACGTCAGAGATAAAGTGATTGGATTGTCTGTGCTCCTTCCATACATACCTTCTGTACAGAATACATTTAGTCTTTAGAATAAACTGCACATGAGGAGACCCCTCGCATCATCTGCAATATCTGTATGTTTTATTGTTATAAACTCTATGTTCATAAATAACATTTCTCTGTACAGTGTGTCTTTGATATATTTAATATTCAGACATATATCTATCTACATCTGAATGTACATTAACACTTGTCCAGGTAAGGTCGAGTTGGAGTTTTATGGCGGTTGACAACTAACTGTAATAGGGAATTACCGCCACCTACTGGACGGAAGTGTTCAGATAATGTCAGCTTCAGTTACTGCAATATCAACCATAGATTTTCAATGTACATACACCTTGTTTTTTTTGTGTGTTTTTTTTTACATTACATGAATAGTATCATACAACAAACATTCCATACTTTGTCAAGCAGCTCAGGACAAAAAACAAATACATTGATTTGCACCCCACCGACTGACTGAATGACAGAAAGATTCACAGATCACAAAGATCTTAAAGTGGAGGCTATGATAAACCATAGACAACAGCATCAGATCCAGACAAAACAGAAAGGAGTAGTTCTGGCATGGTAATTACTCTGTGGTATTGCTGCACAGTCCTGGTTGACGTCAGGTTTTGCATCCGACATGTCCAGCAGAGAGCTGGGAGATAGTGAGATGTGTGTGTCCTCTTACAGCAGATAAGGGGACTTCTTCATTTCTCTCTCTCTGTGTGTGTGTGTGTGTGTGTGTGTGTGTGTGTGTGTGTGTGTGTGTGTGTGTGTGTGTGTTGGCAGCCTCTATCCAATCCGGGGTACAGAATATTTGGTCCAATCAGAAATCAGGATTGAGTCTCTGGCTGTTACTATCCAATAAAGAATCAGGGTACAGTCCATGTATGGCAGGGTGAGGGGATAGGCCCTCTTCCTTCCTTCCTTCCTTCCTTCCTTCCTTCCTTCCTTCCTTCCTTCCTTCCTTCCTTCCTTCCTTCCTTCCTTCCTTCCTTCCTTCCTTCCTTCCTTCCTTCCTTCCTTCCTTCCTTCATTCCTTCATTCATTCCTTCATTCATTCATTCATACAATAACACAAAGGAGATGAAGGGCACTCTGTAACGCAACTCATATCCCTTTTCCTCTTTTTCGTCCTCCTCTACGAGCAACCACTGACCAATACAATTCATTGACCTTCACTGACATCTGGTTGACCTCTCTGTGACCTCAAGTTGAACTCTCAGGACTGGTTGTGTGTGGAATTGACCAGCAGCTTGTGCCAGCTGACCACCCTCTTCCTCATGTCCACCTTGTCCAGCCAGATGTAGGCCTCTCCTATCAGGGTCTTCTTCATAAATTTACCCCCGTTAGACACCAGGAACAACTAGGGACAGGAGAGAACATACACATACTTGTAGTGGGTATCCTGTGTGTGTGTGTGTTTATGTTTTTTGGTTTGTTTGTTTGCGTGTGTGTGTGTGTGCGAGCATGTGTTTGGTTTTACTATCCTTTGTGGGGACCAGAAGTCCTCACCAGGATAGCAAAACAAGGAACACTCAGACAAATGGGGACATTTCGCCAGTCCCCACAAGAAAAAAAAGGCTATTTTAGGTTTAGGGATTTGGTTTAGGGTTACAGTTAGGATTAGGGTTACAATTAGGGTTAGGGTTTAGAAGTTAGGTTTAGGGTTAGGGTTTAGAAGTTAGGGTTAGGGTTAGGGTTTAGAAGTTAGGTTTAGGGTAAGGGGTTTAGAAGTTCGGTTTAGGGATAGGGTTTAGAAGTTAGGTTTAGGGTAAGGGGTTTAGGGATATGGTTAGGATTAGGGTTACAATTAGGGTTAGGGTTTAGAAGTTAGGTTTAGGGTAAGGGGTTTAGAAGTTAGGTTTAGGGTAAGGGGTTTAGAAGTTAGGTTTAGGGTAAGGGGTTTAGAAGTTAGGTTTAGGGTAAGGGGTTTTGAAGTTAGGTTTAGGGTAAGGGGTTTAGGGATAAGGTTAGGGTTAAGATTTTGAATGGGGATCAATTATTTGGTCTCCTCAGGGATAGTAAAACAAAAATGTGTGTGTGTGTGAAAAGTACAAGAATTACACGTATTAAACACACACACACACACGAGCCTATTAGAACAATTAACAGTCTGAATGAAGCAGGAAACCAGAGACATGTGTTTGTTACCTGCAGGGAGTGTCCGGTGGGGTTGAGGCTGAACCTAAAGGTCTCGTTGAAGGAGGGTTCTCTGTCATGTCGACACACTCTTGTCTTCTTCTTGATGATCCTCTTCTGAGTCGCCACATTAACAACGTACAGCTTCACATAGAGATCTACAGAGAGACAGAGTCAGACGGTCAGACAGTCAGTGAGGCAGACAGACAGACATGCACAGGTGCACAGTCTTGTACAGCTAACCTTGTGGGGACACACAATTCAGTCCCATTCAAAATCCTATTTTCCCTAACCCCTAACCCTAGCCCGTACTAACCCTAACCCTAAACTCAACCTTTAACGTAATTCTAACCCTAAGACAAATTCTAACCTTAACCCTGAACCCCTTAAAAATAGCAAAAATGTCCCCTATGTCCCCTATCGGTAAAGTGTTTGTTTGTTTAATATTCCTGTCCACACACGCACACACACACACACACACACACACACACACACACACACACACACACACACACACACACACACACACACACACACACACACACACACACACACACACACACACACACACACACACACCTGGTAGGTGGTCTGGGCTCTTGAACTTGTAAGTGATGTTTCTACACTGTAGAACCTCCAGGACCAGCTGGTCTCCCTCTTGTTTCACCTCCTTCTTCAAGGCCACCTTGATCTCCCCCATCATCTGGGTCTTACCCCCACCCCCTGGGGGAGAGGTAGTAAGAGGTGAGGAGGGTGAGAGCGGGAGGAGGGGAGGAGAGGAGAGAAGGGCAGGAGGGGGAGGCAAGACAGAAAGAGAGAGAGAGATACTTGAATCAGTTATAGAACCCATTGCCATTTATGGTTATGAGGTCTGGTGTCCACTCACCAACCAAATATTCACAAAATGGGACAAACACCAAATTGAGACTATGCATGCAGAATTCTGCAAAAATATCCCCCATGTACAAGGTAAAACACCAAATAATGCATGCAGAGCAGAATTAGGCTGATACCCACTAATTATCAAATCTAGAAAAGAGCTGTTAAATTCTACAATCACCTAAAAGGAAGCAATTCCCAAACCTTCCATAACAAAGCCATTGCCTACAGAGAGATGAACCTTGAGAAGAGCCCCCTAAGCAAGCTGGTCCTGGGGCTCTGTTTACAAACAGACGCCACAGAGCCCCAGGACAGCAACACAACTAGACCCAACCAAATCATGATTAAACAAAAAGATAATTTCTTGACTCTTTGGAAAGAATTTGCAAAAAAGGCTGTCAGTGTGCACACTGCCCACAAAATGAGGTGGAAAATTAGCTGCACTTCCTGACCTCCTGCCAAATGTATTATTATATGTATTAGACCATACAGTGGGGCAAAAAAGTATTTAGTCAGCCACCAATTGTGCAAGTTCTCCCACTTTAAAAGATGAGAGAGGCCTGTAATTTTCATCATAGGTACACTTCCAATATGACAGACAAAATGAGAAAAAAAATTCCAGAAAATCACATTGTAGGATTTTTTATGAATTTATTTGCAAATTATGGTGGAAAATAAGTATTTGGTCAATAACAAAAGTTTATCTCAATACTTTGTTATATACCCTTTGTTGGCAATGACAGAGGTCAAACGTTTTCTGTAAGGCTTCACAAGGTTTTCACACACTGTTGCTGGGATTTTGGCCCATTCCTCCATGCAGATCTCCTCTAGAGCAGTGATGTTTTGGGGCTGTTGCTGGGCAACATGGACTTTCAACTCCCTCCAAAGATTTTCTATGGGGTTGAGATCTGGAGACTGGCTAGGCCACTCCAGGATCTTGAAATGCTTCTTACGAAGCCACTCCTTCGTTGCCCGGGAGGTGTGTTTGGGATCATTGTCATGCTGAAAGACCCAGCCACGTTTCATCTTCAATGCCCTTGCTGATGGAAGGAGGTTTTCACTCAAAATCTCACGATACATGGCCCCATTCATTCTTTCCTTTACACGGATCAGTCGTCCTGGTCCCTTTGCAGGAAAACAGCCCCCAAGCCTGATGTTTCCAACCCCATGCTTCACAGTAGGTATGGTATTGTTTGGATGCAACTCAGCATTCTTTGTCCTCCAAACACAACGAGTTGAGTTTTTACCAAAAAGTTATATTTTGGTTTCATCTGACCATATGACATTCTCCCAATCTTCTTCTGGGTCATCCAAATGCTCTCTAGCAAACTTCAGACGGGCCTGGACATGTACTGGCTTAAGCAGGGGGACACGTCTGGCACTGCAGGATTTGAGTCCCTGGCGGCGTAGTGTGTTACTGATGGTAGACTTGTTACTTTGGTCCCAGCTCTCTGCATGTCATTCACTAGGTCCCCCCGTGTGGTTCTGGGATTTTTGCTCACCGTTCTTGTGATCATTTTGACCCCACGGGGTGAGATCTTGCGTGGAGCCCCAGATCGAGGGAGATTATCAGTGGTCTTGTTTGTCTTCCATTTCCTAATAATTTCTCCCACAGTTGATTTCTTCAAACCAAGCTGCTTACCTATTGCAGATTCAGTCTTCCCAGCCTTTTGCAGGTCTTCAATTTTGTTTCTGGTGTCCTTTGACAGCTCTTTGGTCTTGGCCATAGTGGAGTTTGGAGTGTGACTGTTTGAGGTTGTGGACAGGTGTCTTTTATACTGATAACAAGTTCAAACAGGTACCATTAATACAGGTAACGAGTGGAGGACAGAGGAGCCTCTTAAAGAAGAAGTTACAGGTCTGTGAGAGCCAGAAATCTTGCTTGTTTGTAGGTGACCAAATACTTATTTTCCACCATAATTTACAAATAAATTCATTAAAAATCCTACAATGTGATTTTCTGGATTTTTTTTCTTCTCATTTTGTCTGTCATAGCTGAAGTGTACCTATGATGAACATTACAGGCCCCTCTCATCTTTTTAAGTGGGAGAACTTGCACAATTGGTGGCTGACTAAATACTTTTTTCCCCCACTGTATTAGAGACACATATTTCCCTCAGATTGCACAGACCCAGAAAGAATATACTTTTGTAAGTGTAATGTTTACGGTTCATTTTTTATTGTTTATTTCACTTTTGTTTATTATCTTTTTCACTTGCTTTAGCATTGTAAACATATGTTTCCCATGCAAATAAAGCCCCTAAAATTGAATTGAATTGAGAGAGAAAGACAGACAGACAGACATAGTAATGGTGAGATACACACACCCTTCCTCTCTGTTGCTGTAAATTATTCAACACTGACATACTGCCTGCACCAAAATAGACCAATAGACTCTCCTCTCTCCAGTTTCTACTTGAGTGAGGAGCAACCATGAAACCTGAGCTATCTGAATCCTAGATATAGTTATGACACACAGAGAGAGATATAGTTACTTTCTGTCCAGGGGACTAGGTTTGCATTTAGAGGTAGGCCTGTTATGCCTGTTGGTGTTATGTCCTGTTCTGTCCAGTAGAAGGCATACATATGAAGACAAAGCCTATAAGGAGTCACACACATACACAACTTAATTTTTGTGGTAGTAACCTATTTTTACTATTAAAAATCCTATTTTTCCTAACCCCTAAACCTAACTCTACCCTTAACCTAACCCTGACCTTAACTCCCAAAATCCTAACACTAAACTTAACCTTAACAGCGAAACCCTAAACCTTAAGCTTAAAATAGCATTTGAACAAATTGAGAAAAAGGTTATTGTTTTTAATTCTTTGTCAGGACATTTGGGTGAATTGTTGTGACATTGGGGTCCTGAGAAGGTAGGAAAACAAGTACACACACACAAACAGACACAGTCTTACCCTCATTGTCTGATAGCGAGAGTGGCAGTCCTCTAGACTTGTCAATGCCGTTGGGGATGGTCTTCCCTCTGTTGGTAAACACACATTTCACTTAGAAACACAGACGACAAAGTGGTATGTGATAGATCATCTACACCAGGGCCGTGCCACAGACCTTTCAGGGGGCAGGTGCTCAAAATGAAAAAATACCCTCTTCTAACTCATGATACAGTATGTAGCTGGCTGGCTCGGGGCTTGTGTGGATATTTCAGTATACTGTGATTAACTACAGTCTAAACTACCTGTGTTGCTGGTGCTCTGAAAAACATGTGCAACTCCCGACTAGAGAAGGGAGTTGGGTTGGAGGGTCGTAGATGCAGCCGCTCCTCTCTGTCTTTCTGCCTCTCTCTGCTACTCATGGGCTATTATCCAACCAATCATATTGATGATGATGTAAATCAAATGTTATGCTGCAGCTGCTGTGTCACTACTGTTAATATTTAAACTAGGTAGCTTACACACACATTCGACCAGTGACCACATCCCAAGCCATATATGTTTGGATACCAGGCGCGCACAATCTCAGTACAGGGCAGACTGGGGAACAGACACACAGTCACAAACAGGCTATTTACTCACATGTGTGGGACCTGGAAAATGGCGCTGTCGACCCCTGTGCCAGCCCCCTCTTCTCCATCCAGACCCCCATACCCCTCCAGCAGATTGGGGGCTGAGGACACCACTGGCCCAGACACATCCCCCAACCTGTGGCCTGGTCCTACAGAGGAGTGGGGGAAAGAGAAAGAGTGAGAGAGAGGAGGGGCATAGAATGACTGTGTGTGTGTGTGTGTGTGTGTGTGTGTGTGTGTGTGTGTGTGTGTGTGTGTGTGTGTGTGTGTGTGTGTGTGTGTGTGTGTGTGTGTGTGTGTGTGTGTGTGTGTGTGTCCATAATATACTATAAAGCATAGTAATACACACTGTTATTACTAGATGCATATGCGAATTGTGCAGCTACACCTGGGGGTCAAAGTGTATTTTTGGTTCCCCGTTAGCGGTTCTAACGTATATTAGAATCCATTATTATAGTGCCTATAGAAACTCTACACTCCCTTTCACCTTTTGTTGCCTTATAGCCTGTAATTAATATCGCTTTCCCCCCCATTGATCTAAACAACTTTAAAAAAGAATGAAGAAACTGAAATACCTTGTTTGGCAAAGTGTTCACCGCCCTTGTAATAGCGATCCTAAATTAGCTCAGGTGTAACCAATCACCTTCAAAATTACACACCAAGTTAATAGTCCTCCACCTGTGTAAAATTGTAGAGAATTACGTGATTTCAGGATAAATTCAGCAGTTTAGCTAAGGAAGACTTTAACAAGCTTGACAAAATCATTAACAAAGCCAGTGCTACAATTGGCTGCAGCCTGGAATCAGTTCATAAAAAGGCTGCAACTAAAAACACATATGGTCATGTACTTTGACACACACCCACTCCACAGCACTCTAATCCAACACAGGAGCAGCTTTAGTAGCAGGTTCATCCTTCCCAGATGTTCCACAGAGAGGTTTGGACGGTCATTTTTACCCACTGTCACGAGAGAGTGTAATTGATTGAGTGTAACTGAGATCTTCCTATTGGAAAATGTTGCCTGTTTTCTCCCCAAGAGTAGGATAGAAAATAGCACTGGAATCAGACTACTCATTTAGTGATAATAGGGTGTGTCTTTGTGTGTCATAATATGTTTCGTTTTTTATCATGTGTTGGTCATTGCTGCATGTCCTGTCGTTGTAAATCATTCATGATGCATGCTGTGATAAAACAATTTACCAAGTTTGGATTTCTAAATTAATACTCTACTATACTCTACTCTCTCTTCCCTATTCTGGGTAGTGAATTGCAAAGCCAACACTCAACCATGAGCACCAAGGAGCTTTCAAAAGAATTACGTGACAAAGTTGTGGAAAGGCACAGATGTGGGTATGGATATGAAAATATTTCAAAAGGCCTTGAAGATCCCTGGGAGAATGGTCTAGATGATTCATCAGAAGTGGAAGGTGTATGGCACCACCAAGACCCTGCCAAGATCAGGACATCCATCCAAACTGGATGACCGAGCAAGTACATTCTGTATCCGTGTGGCAATCTCATAATGATCCCAAATAAAAAACAGCCAGTTTGAGATGTAAAAGCAAATGACGGATAACTGAAATATACTAATAGAAACAGAGAAGAGTGATGATAAAATAATAGTTATGGTAATTACTTGAATTGATTTGTACATTTACTATGAATTTAAATGAATTCATCCTGCAGACGAAGAACCATATATGTGCATTTTGAAAAACATTTGATTGACTTCATGACTCATTATAAAAAAGTATGGAAAAGAAGGATGAGATAAAACACAAGCAAAGAGAGAAGTGTGATGATATCTCTTGATGTCATATAAACAAACTATTTGACACTGTAGTGTGGTGAAAATGCACATACAGTATGGTTCTTCAATGCAAGGGTACAAATACTAAAGCAGCTATTGAGAGGTTTTTGACTATTTACACGTATTTATCTGAGCTCTAGATGGTTTACATCATCATGAAGTTGTATTATGGTCCTTACTGAGAGCATGGTTCTCTAGAGGAGATAATGGCCTTTAGTTTGATTAGTGAGGTTGTATGTACTTCTTTTGATTCAAAATATCTACACTTCTGTCCTGTTGTCTCACCTTCCCTATACACTGCTGTTCCCCTGAAGGTCAGCTGACTCCTGTCTGTACTCTAATTGGCCAGTGAGTGCAGAGTCAGTTTCCTGTTGCCCTTTGACCCCCGTGCTGCTGTGTCTGTACTTGCTGGTGTGTTTGGTCAGTTTTTAAATCTCATCAGGGGTAGTGCTAGAATGTACATCTCAGGGTGTGTGTATTGTTACATTGAACCAGCTTAGGGGTCAGGGGTCAGGGGTCATACACACACACATGGGTGCTTGACCTCTTCTATTCTCCAGAGGTGAGTTGTTGGGGGGAGTGGTCCAGAGAACCAAACAAACACCAGCAGGGGGGGGGGACTGTATGCCACAACTTGGGGTCAAGCTCTGTCCAGAAGTAACTGAAGGGCCCATAGTTTGAATAATGAGTGTTTGCTATCCTTAGCGTGGTTTCTAGACGTGGAGGACTGACAGGGGATCACACTGGGGCAGAGTAAAAACCACGCAATATATAGACATATATCTTCACTCTAGAGAAGAGACAGGAGCGGCTGAACTGTGTCTGTTACCTTCTCTGTCCTGTATTCTTTCTGTTCATACTCTGGGCTGCTGTGAGTGTCTCTGATGTATGTAAAGGAAATGGTGTTTTGGCCAACTTTCCCCAGCAATGTTTTAGTGATGAACTCTGTTGCACCACTGGATCAAACAAGAAAACCTAACAACATAGAACTGTTCGCCTAATTATAGGAACCTACTAATTGCGTAAAAGAACCAATCAGAAGGCTAGAACAGAGTGATAGAACAGGAGGAGAGATAAACAGAGAGAAGATGAGCTAGCATGCGTTGTGGAACGGAGAGGAAGTGTGTCACAGGAAGGGGTGTAGATTACTCGGTTGGAGGCGGGCTTGTTGCACAGCAGCCTCTGCAGCAGCTATAGCTATCCCAGCATCCTCCAGGTGGGCCTGCGTGACACTGCTCTTGCTCTGGCTGCGGGACGGACCGTGGGAACGAAGCTGGCCGTCTGACGATGACTTAGAGCTGCCGGGACTACTGTGGGACTTCTCTAGAGTCACCATCTGCATGTCTGCGAGGGAGGGAGGGAGGGAGGGAGGGAGGGAGGGAGGGAGGGAGGGAGGGAGGGAGGGAGGGCGGGTAGGTAGATAGATGAAAGAAAGGGAACGTCTTTAAAGTGCCTTTACTGTAAAAGTCACTAAAAGCGCCATGTAGTAGTTAGACATTTGTGCTGTGCCTCAAGTCTATGGGTCAGGTCTCCACAACATGGATGGCACTGAGCCAAAGAAGTGACTGACACTAAAAGTATAATTATGACAGCTGAGTAGCCATTCCTAAAACTGTCACCATGACTACATGTTATATCACTATGACAACAGAGTGGCAATCAGCAAAACAGACAAGAAGAAAAACTGTAAAGTAACACAATAAGGCAGCTGGAAGAGGCTCTTACCTTTTGCTGGGTCAGGGAAGATCCCGTGGCTTCTGCTCTTTATCACAGAATTCTTGGGGGACTCAAGGCACTCCTCCATCTGTCAATAGGTTTACATTCAATTCTATGTGCTTAATATGCATTATAATGTATCATCTTACATGATTAAGGCAAACATATGTAACAGTAGAACTTTAGACCGTCCCCTCGCCCATACCCGGGAGCGAACCAGGGACCCTCTGCACACATCAACAACAGTCACCCTCGAAGCATCGTTACCCATTGCAAGGGGAACTACTACTTCAAGGTCTCAGAGCAAGTGACGTCACCGATTGAAACGCTATTTAGCGCGAACACCGCTAACTAGCTAGCCATTTCACATCCGTTACGCATACACTCTTAGAAGAAAAGGTTCTAAGTAGAACCATAAAGGGTTCTTCGGTTTGTTCCCATAGGGAAACTCTTTTTGGTGCTGGATAGAACCCTTTGCAGAGAGTTATATCTAGAACCCTCTATGTAGGATTGTTCAAAGATCCTCCTGTATATGGTTCTACCAAGAATAATTGTATCTAAAGGTTCTTCTTAGAACCGTTAATAATGTGGTTCTACTGAGAACCCTTTTATCTTTGAAGAGTTCCACCAGCCTTATTAGCCTTTAAAATTGAATGATTCATGACAGTACATATATCACAAGGCCATTCTCTGAGGGCAGGAATCTCCTAGTTTACAGGCCACATCAGGCATTCAAGTCACATTATGCTGACTTGCAAAGTGATCTGTAATTCCTATTGGAAGTCAGAGTTAGGATACCTGCAACCTGCATTCAGAATGACTGCCAGGGTAGGGAAGACAACATTAACTGTGACTACCTCACTCACATACTGGAACAACCATCTCAGTAATGGGTGCAATAAATGCAATTACTAACAGATTGGATTAGGTTACAAAACTGTATGTTATTTATCTTTCTGTAGCATTAAATTAATGAACCAATCAATGTACATGCAAAAACACAGATATTAAAGTAAAACAAACTATTTATTCTAATCTCCCTGCAGTAGAGCATGCTGGGAGATATTATACTGTATATGGTTCTACAGGCAGTTCCATAAATATTTGTACACTGACCAAGTTATTATTATTTTAGCTATCTGCCACAGCATATTGGAGTTGAAAATAAATAATGAATAGAAGCTGAAAGTCCAGAGTTTTAATTTGAGGGTATTTACATCCAAGTCGTGTGAATGGTGTAGGAATTACATCACGCGGTATATTTCCCTCCCCCCATTTTAAGGGACTAAAAGTAATTGGACAATTAGCTGCTCAGCTGCTCCATGACCAGGTGTGCGTTATTCCCTCATTAGTTTATTTACAAGTAAGTAGATAAAAGGTCTAGAGTTGATTTCAAATGCAGCATTTTCATTTGGAATCTGTTGCTGTTAACCCGCAATATGAAGTCCAAAGAGCTGTCACTGCCAGTGAAACGAGTCGTCATTAGGCTGAGAAATCTAAACAAACCCATCAGAGAGATCGCAAAAACATTAGGTGTGGCCAAATCAACTATTTGGTACATTCTTAAAAAGAAAGAACGCACTGGTGAGTTCAGGAACACCAAAAGGCCCGGAAGACCACAGAAAACTACTTTTATTTTATTTAAACTTTATTTAACTAGGCAAGTCAGTTAAGAACAAATTATTATTTACAATGACGGCCTAAGAACAGTGGGTTAACTGTGGTGGATGACAGAATAATTATCTCACTGTTGAAGAAAAAACCCTTCACAACAGTTGGCCAGATCAAGAACCTCCTCCAGGAGGTAGGTGTATCTGTGTCAAAGTCAACAGTCAAGAGAAGACTTCACCAGAGTAAATACTGACGGTTTACCACAAGATGTACACCATTGGTAAGCCTCAAAAACAGGAAGACCAGATTAGAGTTTGCCAGAAAATATCTTTGCCAGAAAAAGCCAGTGCAGTTCTGGAACAACATCCTATGGACAGATGAGACAAAGATCAACTTGTACCAGAATGATGGGAAGAGAAGCGTATGGAGAAGGGAAGGAACTGCTCATGATCAGAGCATACCAACTCATCTGTGAAGCATGGAGGAGGTAGTGTTATGGTGTGGGCATGTATGGCTGCCAATGGAACTTGTTCCCTTGTATTTATTGATGATGTGACTGCTGACAAAAGCAGCAGGATGAATTCTGAAGTGTTTAGGGTTATATTATCTGCTCAGATTCAGCCAAATGCTTCAAAACTCATTGGACGGCGCTTCACAGTGCAGATGGACAATGAGCCGAAGCATACTGCGAAAGCAACCCAATACTTTTGTAAGGCAAAGAAGTGGAATGTTCTGCATTCGTCAATCACCTGACCTGAATCCAATTGAGCATGCATTTCACTTGCTGAAGGCAAAACTAAAGGCAAAACGCCCAATGAACAAGCAGGAACTGGAGACAGCTGCAGTAAAGGCATGGCAGAGCATCACCAGGGAAGAAACCCAGCATCTGGTGAGGTCTATTGCTTCCAGACTTCAGGCAGTCATTGATCGCAAAGGATTTCAACTCACAATTTAATTTATGATTATGTTAGCTTGTCCAATTACTCTTGAGCCCCTAAAATTGGGTTATAATTCTTACATGGTTCAAACAATAATTTTGACAAAACCCTTAAATTAAAGATGAAAGTCTACACTTAAAGCACATCTTGATTGTTTCCTTTCAAATCCATTGTGGTGGCGTACAGAGCCAAAATGATACAAATTGTGTCACTGTCCAAATACATGGACGTGACTGCCTTCTTGTCTTCCACAAAATCATCAAATAACAATTTCTTCCCAAAACAGATCTTAGGATTATATACTAAGAAGAACCCTTTGACTTACAAAGAATCCTTGTCTTCCAAAAAGGGTTCTTCTGATCAAAATGGTTCTTGGTCGAACACTATTCCTCTGCAAATAAACTTTTTGGAACCATTTTTTCTAAGAGTGAATAAAACATACAATCCATTATGAAAAGGATAGATGTTAGACAATGAATACTGTACAGTACCTGCCCCTGCCCCTGCCCCTGTCCCTGTCCATGCATTAGGCCTTGTCCTTGTCCTAATCCTGGCCCCATGTCCTTGCCTGGTCCTTGCCCCGCTATGGGCCCCTGTCCCGGCCCTGCCCCTGCTCCTGGCCCCCCAGGCCCCTGGGCGGTGTGATGTGATCTGCTATGCTCAATGCTCTCACTCTGCTCCTTCAGAGGCAGCCAGCGAGGAGTGTTGTCCAGCTGAGTTGTGTTAGACAGATCTATCAACACCTGGAGAGAGAGAGAGCGAGACAGAGAGAGATAAAGATTGAGAAAGACAAAGCCAGAGAGAGAGAGAGAGAGAGAGAGAGAGAGAGAGAGAGAGGAGGGGTAGAGAGTAGGCATGTGTAAGCAAATACTTATACTGTAGATACATGAAAATAGAGTACATCGTTTTCAGACATGGGGTTCTGTGATGTTGAAACATACCATCATACTGCTTTATAAATAATTAGGCTCTTTGTCCATTTAGCAGAGGATCAATGGGATTCATTCTACAGACTGATAAAACGTCAAATTACCTGTGAATATAGTATTATTGGGAAGAGTAGGCTGAACTTATAAGCCTCTGTTGGCTGGAGAACACTTAAAAACATCAGGAGACATTAGGGTAAAGGGACGACTCAAGTGAATGTATGTGACAGTCCAACCAGAGTGTGTCTGATTCTGGAGACACTCACTTCTCCCAGGAAGTCATTGGAGGAAGATTTGTCATAATCCCACACTGTCACCTCCAGAGTCTTCTTCTTCAGCTGAGAGAGAGTGGGATAGGAGGGAGGAGAGAGGGAGAGAGTGAGAGGGATGGGAGAAAATAAGGAATGGGAGATAATGATAGAGAGAGAGAGACATAGAGACAGAGAGAGATATATACTTAAATTTACAAATGCATTTAAACAAGTTATGCCAAGTACACACCCACGCAGACCAATCTCATTCCACCAGCCTGTCAGGGGACTCTGTGATTGTGTGTTTGTGAGTGGGTGTGTGTGTGTGTATGAATATGTGTGTGTTTGTGTGTGTGTGTGTGTGTGTGTGTGTGTGTGTGTGTGTGTGTGTGTGTGTGTGTGTGTGTGTGTGTGTGTGTGTGTGTGTGTGTGTGTGTGTGTGTGTGCACGCTTGGCAGAGAAGTGGGTGAGTGAGTGAGTGAGTGAGTGAGTGAGTGAGTGAGTGAGTGATATTGCGGCGTTTACAACCTCATTGGGCAGAATAGAGAAAAGAGTCACAGAAGAGCCACTAGACTTGAGATGCTATTGTCCACTGAGAGAGAGCGCTGTAAGGATAGACTTCACTCATCTTAAGTGGTCCAAATTGCAGCCAAGGGCTACTGTTAGATTGAATGAAGAAGTCTCTGTCTCTCTCTTTCTCTTGCTGGTGATTTGTATTCTGTAAGGGCTCAGAATGAGGGGTGGAGAGGGTTGTTAAACCTAGCCATTAGAGTGGTGTTATGGGATTCAGGGGATTGGTAATGGGTACTGAGGCTGCAGAGAGACTGTCAGAACATCCACAAGGATTCAGAGCAACCAATTCAACTTGAAATAAGACTAACTAAATCAATTCATTCAAAATAATGTTCAATGTGGATGTGTATGGATGTGTGTGTGACGGATGGGTTAGTGGGTGCTTTGTGTGTGTGTGTGTGTGTGTGTGTGTGTGTGTGTGTGTGTGTCTGTGTGTGTGTGTGTGTGTGTGTGTGTGTGTGTGTGTGTGTGTGTGTGTGTGTGTGTGTGTGTGTGTGTGTGTGTGTGTGTGTGTGTGTGTGTCTGTGTGTGTGTGTGTGTCTGTGTGTGTGTGTGTGTGTCTGTGTGTGTGTGTTCCTACCTGTTCCAGGTGTATGTTCTTGTAGATGACGGTCTGGTTCCACTCTGGGTTCAGACTCCTCTGAACGTAATTGGTCCTCCTCTTGTTTTCACCACTATGATGTCATAGCAAAGGAACACATTTAGTCTCAGATGTGGTCTTTGTTAATATGCTAATATGTCCACATTATTGTAGATTTTGCCAAATGACATTTGATGATAGATATAAAGATGATATAGCAGGATGTCAATAATTGAATATCTGATTCAATATAATTATATCATCATATATTGTACATGATGACTTGCAAATGTTGGATGAGGGTCAAATGTACACCACCGTTCAAAAGTTTGGGGTCACATTGAAATGTCCTTGTTTTTGAAAGAATAGCACATTTCTTGTTCATTAAAATAACATCAAATGTATCAGAAATACAGTGTAGACACTGTTAATGTTGTAAATGACTATTGTAGCTGGAAAGGCAGATTTTTATATGGAATATCTACAGTGGCGTACAGAGGCCCATTATCAGCAACCATCACTCTTGCGTTCCAATGGCAAATTGTGTTAGCTAATCCAAGTTTATCATTTTAAAAGCCTAATTGATCATTAGAAAACACTTTTGCAATTATGTTAGCACAGTTGAAAACTGTTGTCCTGATTTAAGAAGCAATAAAACTGGCCTTCTTTAGACTAGTTGAGTATCTGGAGCATCAGCATTTGTGGGTTCGATTTCAGGCTCAAAATGGCCAGAAACAAATAACTTTCTTCTGAAACTCGTCAGTCTATTCTTGTTCTGAGAAATGAAGGTTATTCCATGCGAGAAATTGCCAAGAAACTGAAGATCTCGAACAACGGTGTGTACTACTCCCTTCACAGAATGAAAAAAGAGGATTGGGAGGCCCCGGTGCACAACTGAGCAAGAGCACAAGTACATTAGAGTGTCTAGTTTGAGAAACAGACGCTTCACAAGTCCTCAACTGGCAGCTTCATAAAAAGTACCCACAAAACACCAGAAGGCCAGCATCCCGGAGGCGACACTCTTCAACACTGAAGAGTGTCGCCTCCGGGATGCTGGCCTTCTAGGCAGAGTTCCTCTGTCCAGTGTCTGTGTTCTTTTTCCCATCTTAATCTTTTATTTTTATTGGCCAGTCTGAGATATGGATTTTCTTTGCGACTCTGCCTAGAAGGCCAGCATCCCGGAGTCACCTCTTCACTGTTGACCTTGTGACTGGTGTTTTGCGGGTACTATTTAATGAACCTGCCAGTTGAGGACTCGTGAGGCGTCCGTTTCTCAAACTAGACACTCTAATGTATTCCATTAAAAATCTGCCGTTTCCAGCTACAATTGTCATTTACAGCATTAACAATGTCTACACTGTATTTCTGATCAATTTGATACTATTATAATGGACAAAAAAAAAGTGCTTTTCTTTAAAATACAAGGACATTTCTAAGTGACCCCAAACCTTTGAACGGTAGTGTATAGACACACTGGCTAGACAGGATAACAACATGAAACAAGAATAAAGTCAAAGAAATAGTGATGTATGTATGTTTGTCTGGTTGAATCAATATTTGACTGTAAGGCACAGCTCCACTCCTGTAGCAGAGAGCATCAAGGTGAGGTGAAAAACACATCTGACTCATGAAATGATTTCACATTTCAACTTTGATTTCAACCCGGCAATGTTCTTGGCTACATCTGCACAATCAGATAATCACATTGCACATTGAAGCAGGGGGGGAAACAGACTGAAAGCAGAGAGGCAGATAATTAGAGAGCCAGAGAAGGTAAGAAGGATAGAAAAAGAGGGAGGGAAGGAAAGTAGGAGACAGAGGGGCAGAGAAACAGAGACAGAATGCAAAGAAGGAGAGAGGCAGAGAAGGAGAGAAGCACAGAAGGAGAGAAGGAAGAGTGCAGAGAAGAAGAGAAGCAGAGAAGGAAGAGAGCAGCGAAGGATAGCAGCAGAGAAGGAAGAGAGCAGAGGATAGAAGCAGAGAAGAAGGAGAGCAGAGAAGGATAGCAGCAGAGAAGAAGGAGAGCAGAGAAGGATCGCAGCAGAGAAGAAGGAGAGCAGAGAAGGATAGCAGCAGAGAAGGAGAGAAGGAAAAGAACAGAGAAGAAGAGAAACAGAGAAGGAAAATATTAGAAAAGGATAGAAGCAGAGAAGGATAGAAGCAGATAAGAACAGAATCGGAGAAGAAGAGAAGAAGAGAGGGAGAGAAGCAGAGAAGCACTACACTACCTTGCGTTCTGGACTACCATGACTTGTCTGAGAGTCCAGGGGAGGGAGAGGAGGGTAGAGACAACAGACAACAAACAACAAGAACAGCAAAAAGAAAGAAATCGTCAGAGAAACAGAGACATAAAGGGAAGGAGATAAAGAACGACAACATAGAAACATAAAGACATGGTTTATTTACTGTCTACTGTTTAAACACATATCAAGCAGTCCCTATATACTGAGCTAAAGGACAGTGTGTGTGTCTGTGTGTGTGTGCTGGCAGTTTCTATCCAATCAGGATACAGTCTCTGATTCTTTGATCCAATCCGAAATCAGGGTAGAGTCTCTGGCACTGTACTGTAAAATCCTATGAACATGGCTGATAGAGCCATTAGTAGAAAGCAGATAGTGTTATAGGTCAGATAAAGACTATCGATCTCTCTGCCTTTTCACAGGAAGAGAGGGATGGAGACAATGATGGGGCAGGGAAGGAGAGAGGGATACGCTAAGCTGATGCTGATAAACTGATAATCGCAGTCCCGTGGGAGGGTTGAACCTTACTACACTATCACATCAGAGCACTCAGAAAGAGAACACTGCAGCCAATCTAGAGACCACACACACACACACACACAAACACACACACACACACACACACACACACACACACACACACACACACACACACACACACACACACACACACACACACACACACACACACACACACACACACACACACACACACACACACTATCAGCATTCTAGAGAATATCTTAGAGTAAATATAGAATGCTTTGATACAGTGACCAAACAGTGTTTCATATCAAGTTGTAGTATCTGTCCATCAAGTTGTAGTATCTGTCCATGAGTACGTTTACATGCACCGTGTTCGAATCAAGGCTGTATCACCTCCGGTGATAGTCCAATAGGGCGGTGCACAATTGGCCCAGCGTTGTCCGGGTTTGGCCGGGGTAGGCCCTCATTGTAAATAAGAATTTGTTCTTAACTGACTTTCCGAGTTAAATAAAGGTTCATCATTTGATATTAAATTGATTAGGAAAAGGGGTAGTTGTACAACTGAATGCATTCAACTGAAATGTGTCTTCCGCATTTAACCCAACCCCTCTGAATCAGAGAGGTGCTGCCTTAATCAACATCCACAGCGCCCAGGGAAGAGTGGGTTAACTGCCTTGCTCAGTGGCAGTAAAACAGATTTTTACCTTGTCAGCTCAGGGATTCAATCCAGCAACCTTTGCGGTTACTGGCCCAATGCTCTAACCACTAGGCTATGGCAGTAGTCAGATTATACAATAGACATGTAAACACATTACTCTGCTTATCTTAATCGGCGTAAGGTCAAAATCTAAGTAAACATACACCGATTAAAACACCTGGTTTTCGGAGCAATCTTTTGAATTATTAGGACACCTTAATCGGCGTTCCAGTGGTATTTGATCTGCGCGTGTGCTAGCACCAGCCGAGAGCCTCCCTCTTTAGCATGAGTGAAGTGAGTTTGAATCAACTGAATGTATGTGTCATAGAAGTCGTTTCCACAAACAGACTTCATATGTCCCAACTCAGAATCAAATATACTTCCCAAAAATAACTTGGTCACTGTGGTTGAACATTTATTTTGATTGGTGATTTTCTGCGGTTATCAGAGAGCCATCAGCTAGCCTGATGTAAACAGGGTTAATAGGGAAATCGTTCTTCTTGCAAAGCATGCAAACATTTGAATCAAATTATTATCTTAATCTGACTAGCCACAATACCAATACATGTACACTCAATATGCCAACTGAGGCCAGTTAGAAGCCATGGAGATAAGAAATGAAAGTAGCCCACAGTTGGACGTGTCACTATCATGTTTTATGGACTCCTATGCTTCTACTTACAATCAGAGAGCTCACAGTAAATCTAACACAGATTAATAAAGGCACATCAGAGTAACAGTCAATACTCATTAGAGTACAGAGAGAGAGAGAGAGAGAGAGAGAGAGAGAGAGAGAGAGAGAGAGAGAGAGAGAGAGAGAGAGAGAGAGAGAGAGGGAATGCAAGTCAGAGAGAAAGAGAGAGGGATAGAACGAGAGAGAGAGAGAGTGCAAGGCAGAGAGAGAGAGATAGAGAGAATGCAAGGCAGAGAGAGAGATAGAGAGAGAGAATGCAAGGCAGAGAGAGAGAGAGAATGCAAGGCAGAGAGAGAGAGAGAATGCAAGGCAGAGAGAGAGAGAGAGAATGCAAGGCAGAGAGAGAGAGAGAGAGAGAGAATGCAAGGCAGAGTGAGAGAGAGATAGAGAGAGAGAGAGAATGCAAGGCAGAGAGAGAGAGAATGCAAGGCAGAAAGAGAGAGATAGAGAGAGAGAATGCAAGGCAGAGAGAGAGAGAGAGAATGCAAGGCAGAGAGAGAAAGAGAGAGAGAATGCAAGGCAGAGTGAGAGAGAGATAGAGGGAGAGAATGCAAAGCAGAGAGAGAGAATGCAAGGTAGAGAGAGAGAGAGAGAGAGAGAGAGAGAGAGAGAGAGAGAGAGAGAGAGAGAGAGAGAGAGAGAGAGAGAGAGAGAGAGAGGGAATGCAAGTCAGAGAGAAAGAGAGAGGGATAGAACGAGAGAGAGAGAGAGTGCAAGGCAGAGAGAGAGAGAGATAGAGAGAATGCAAGGCAGAGAGAGAGATAGAGATAGAGAGAGAGAATGCAAGGCAGAGAGAGAGAGATAGAGAGAGAGAATGCAAAGCAGAGAGAGAGAGAATGCAAGGTAGAGAGAGAGAGAGAGAGAGAGAGAGAGAGAGAGAGAGAGAGAGAGAGAGAGAGAGAGAGAGAGAGAGAGAGAGAGAGAGAGAGAGAATGCAAGGCAGAGAGAGAGATAGAGAGAATGCAAGGCAGAGAGAAAGAGAGAGAGAGAATGCAAGGCAGAGAGAGAGAGAGAGAGAGAGAGAGAGAGAGAATGCAAGGCAGAGAGAGAGAGAGAGAGAGAGAGAGAGAGAGAGAGAGAGAGAATGCAAGGCAGAGAGAGAGAGAGAGAGAGAGAATGCAAGGCAGAGAGAGAGAAAGAAAGAGAGAGAGCGATAAAAAAGCAGTCTAGAAGGAGTTAAAAGCATTGTGAAGTATCTCACCCTCTCCCTGGTAGGAGGTAAACCTTGACAAAGGGGTCAGAGTATCTGTTGGGGTCTCTCTGAGCCAGGTTCCTGGCCTGGAGCACATGCACTATCAGGTTCCCCAGGTTCCTGTCATAGTTGATCTGGAGCTGCAGGGGGCAGAGTGGACAGAGAGAGACATGCAGTATGTTCAACTAGGTTCTACAGGCATGTAGACCAGTGTTTCTCAACACTAGACAACCTGATTCTGACTTATCATCAAACTCTTGACAGGTGGATCAATCAAGTGGAGGAATTCAGGAATATAAGGCACACTCTACAGACTCCAGACTGGAGGAGTCAGTAGCAAACAGAGTAGGTGTGAGACTGGGGTTTGCCAAGGGGGGACCAAGAACCAGTCAAATTGTATCACAAATTGCATTGCAAATTGGCTTAAACTTACATGCATTGTATTGACTAACTGTTTATTTGTAACTGCCCTAATTTATTTAAATAAACCCATTTGAATATTAACATTGGGAAAATATTCACGTTAGATACACGTTTAGTGGTAACCCCCTACAAGGAATATATATATATTTTTTTTAAAGCTGATTTAGGTCTACTCTATTTCTACACAATTTAAAAGCTCTAAAATTATATTTGGAGAACATTAAAAAAAGAAGCAAAAATGACTTCAGCCATTCTCACCTTGGCTGCTGTAGTTTCATTTCACCTTAGTCGATAAAGGACAAACACATGCCATACAGCAATGACACCTCGATCAGAACGACAGCATCAATGCGTTTTGCTACACCAGAAGTACATTCATTTCCAATGGAATGCTGTGTTTGCCTTGCAGCATTACATTGCAGAGGCTGTTGCAGTGCGTTCTGTGTTCCTCATACATTGGATTTATGAAATGTATGCATCAAACTGTATGCATAGACTTGACAGAAATAGTGGCAAAAGGTGACTGTTGAACTTTTGTTGCACACATATCCACTAAAATGTTGGATTACATAATGAAAAAAGTTTGACTGCAGAATTGATTACAGTATTGATGCTATGAGGCTGTCGGCCTGATAGCTGCTACACACTAGCTAAACACTAGTTGAGTTTCCTGTCAACTCAACCAGCAGTTCCTTAGCCACCTTACTGCTCTGCTTTCCACATATCAATTGAGAGAGATTGCACTGTTCAGTGTTCCCTCACTGTAGCCATGCTCTCCATAATCCTAAAGACAGCCAGCCAATCACAGCCTTTGCGCCCACTCCAAGGTATCCGCATGATCCTAAAGCCAGCCACAATGACTTGCCTGAACAAAAGCATTGTCTTTTCTCTCCAATCTGAGCCATATTGATAGCTCTCTGATCCAATGAGAATAGAGGGGCACTAAGGCTGGCCAATCATATTTGAGGTGTGGCTGGTGCCACCACATGCCCCTCCTCTGGTGCTGCCCCTGAGCAGGCCTACCTGTATTTCTCCTGTTATAGGGTGAGGCTGAAACTTTAGCACCTGCACATCCGCTGCCGACTGAAAAACAAACACAAGCATCGATTATACACTCTGTTTATGCCGCTATCAGTCTCACTGATACATGTTCACACACTCTACATTAACACACACACACACACACACACACTGCCATGAGAAGCCCTGCTTATAGTGTGGCCTCTGGTCTGCCTGAAAAGTTTAGTTACTGTGTCCATCATATTATGGTTTTAATTAGCAGTAGTTTGGCGAGAGCCCCTGTGTAGGATAGTTATGGTCAGATGACATATCAAGGACCTGTCCTTGTCCTGGAGATGCTGAGTAGCGCTTTCTGAATGGACTCTATAAGACCCAGGCGAAAACTTACTAGAAGAGGATTAACAAACCGGAAAAAATCATTCTGTACAGTCAGAGAAGGTTAATTCAGTATATTCAGTATATTACATAATCTACCTACCATAGAAAGAAGTTAATACATAGAAAGTAGTTAATACAATGTGTATTTACACACTCACACTCACACCCATGCATGCATCTCTCTCTTTCTATATCACCTGTGTATTTATACCTGTGTTCTCTGTTTGTCCGTTGCCAGTTTGTCGAGTCAACCAGCGTTTTTGTTCTCAGCTCCTGCTTTTCCCAGTCTCTCTTTTTCTCACCCTCTCTTTTTCTCACCCTCCTGGTTTTGACCCTTGCCTGTCCTGACACTGAGCCCGCCTGCCTGACCACTCTGCCTGCCCCTGAGCCTGTCTGCCGACCTGTACCTTTGCCCCACCTCTGGATTATTGACCTCTACCTACCATGACCCTGAGCCTGCCTGCCGTCCGGTACCGTTGCCCCACCTCTCTGGTTTACTGACCGCTGCCTGCCTTGAACTGTCTATTGCCTGCCTTGAACTGTCTATTGCCTGCCTTGAACTGTCTATTGCCTGCCTTGAACTGTCTATTGCCTGCCTTGAACTGTCTATTGCCTGCCTTGAACTGTCTATTGCCTGCCTTGACCTGTCTATTGCCTGCCTTGAACTGTCTATTGCCTGCCTTGAACTGTCTATTGCCTGCCTTGAACTGTCTATTGCCTGCCTTGACCTGTCTATTGCCTGCCTTGAACTGTCTATTGCCTGCCTTGAACTGTCTATTGCCTGCCTTGAACTGTCTATTGCCTGCCTTGAACTGTCTATTGCCTGCCTTGAACTGTCTATTACCTGCCTTGACCTGTCTATTGCCTGCCTTGACCTGTCTATTGCCTGCCTTGACCTGTCTATTGCCTGCCTTGACCTGTCTATTGCCTGCCTTGACCTGTCTATTGCCTGCCTTGACCTGTCTATTGCCTGCCTTGACCTGTCTATTGCATGCCTTGACCTGTCTATTGCCTGCCTTGAACTGTCTATTGCCTGCCTTGAACTGTCTATTGCCTGCCTTGAACTGTCTATTGCCTGCCTTGAACTGTCTATTGCCTGCCTTGACCTGTCTATTGCCTGCCGCCGTTCGATTATTAAACCATTGTTAATTCGACGTGTCCACCTCTGGGTTTTTAGCTTGATTCCTGATACCCTAGACACATATACCATGCATGTCTCTCTATAATTAGCCTGTCATGTTTCTGTGATCCACAATGCAGCCACAGCAGTTGACCTTGACCTCTACCACACAAACAAACGTACACATGCACAGCATTTGTGAATGATTAATTATGAACTCACAAGCCATATGGATGTAATAACATACTCTACAGGGAGCTACGGGCTCTCAATATCATAATGTACTACTAGTGAAGGCATTACCTTGGCGCTGTGGCGTTGTTTCTTGTTGATGGCTGGGGAGGCAGGCTGACCGGGGCTGGGTACGGCACTAGAGCTAGCCGATGCATTGCCTGAGTGTAACAGAGCTGAGCGGTCAAGGGCAGAGAGGACCCCTACTCCTCCTGGCCCCCCCGCCCCCATTCCTACCCCCATCCCAGGGGCCTGCTGTTGGGAAAACTTCTGCAGCTCTGCAGCCAGCTGCTTAGGGTCCACTCCTGGAGAACACTGCCTGTCACCTACACACACACAGACACACACACAGTAACATTCACAATGAAGCATTGTAAAGTTACATAAACATTATGATACATTATAACAATAGTGCAAAAGTCATGATGAAGCATTATAACAATGTAGCGGTGTACCAGGCTTCAGCTGGTCATGGTTCTCCAGGGCCTGGGGATGCTCAGGGTCAGACAGCATGTTCAGGTCACTGAGAGAGACAGACAGAAAGGTCCAATTTAGGTCTCATCTAAATGAAGTGGGGATAAGAGGAGAGAGGGATGAGAAAGGATAGAGAGCGATGAGGAATAAGATATTTGACTCACAGTCTCACACAGAGCTCAGTCTCTGCAGACGGCTGACCCATAATGCACTGCACCTCCTCGTAAGTCTTCCCCATCAGAGGAACCCCGTTCAACTCCAACACCTGCATTCCTACAGAGAGAGACAGAGAGCGAGAGAGCACTTTGACGCCAGTAAGATAACATAACAACACATAACCCTTCATAATATCACACGTATCTCTGTTTGGTTTATGTATGTTTATGACACATGATTCAAACTGCTATGGCACCACAGATCGATTCTCGATCCTGCAGTCAGGGTCTTGAGACAAGCTCAGACTACAGACACCTTGGTCTCAATGGATCTCAGAACACAAAACACAACCCAAACAAGTTTAGCTCAGGGAGAAATGTCTTACTCCTTCTCAAGAGTAGGCGCTACATCTTTTAAAAACACCACTGCCTTTCATTTCATTGACTAGAACAGTGGTTCCCAACGTTTGTTGTTTACTGTACCGACTACTTCATTTGGCTCAGCCCGGAGTACCCAATAAGTACCCCCATAGTGCATTTGACCAGTAACTGTGTGGTCTCATGGGTCTTCTTAAGTACCCCCTGTGGATAGGCCAAGTACCCCCAGGGGGTCCTAGTACCTCTGGTTGGGAACCACTAGACTAGAGTATATATTTTTCAGGTTCTGGTTCACACAGCAGACAAGACTCAGAGAGCATGACAGAGTATATAGCAGTAAGAGCTGTATGATGGATATTGAAAGGGAGAAAGTGCACAGTAAACTCAAACCCATGCCAGCATCGGTGCTGTGGCTGCACTTACACAAATGAAACCTCGTCTTCAGATAAGACTTTTGATTACGAAGTAACTCGCCAGCTGCTGTGACAACAAAAGATTTTATTAACATATCTCTCTCTTTGTATGTTAGAGAGTCAAGGCCACAGCAACATTTAGAATACTCTCTCTCTCTCTCTCTCTCTCTCTCTCTCTGTCTCTCATTCCCCCACTCCTCATCTCTCCCTTTCTTTCTCTATTTATCTCTCTCTCTCCTCTCTGTCTCTCATCACCCCCTCTCTCATTCTCTCTATCTTTGCATCTGAGGGTACAAGTGTTCAGTTCCATGGTCTCTTTCAACTAAAGTCTAAACCCAGAATTTGCATTAAGGTAATTTAGTCCTCTGAAGAGAGTCAGATAGAAGCACAACATAAGACCACAACAACACAATGGTCCTATGACTGCTTCCATTCCTAGGAGGGTTACTGTGTAATAGGGTGGCTAGTTGCCTAGTGGTTAGAGCATTGGGCCATCAACCGAAAGGTTGCTGCTTCGAATACTCAAGCCGACAAGGTGAAAATCTGTGCACTTGAGCAAGACAATTAACCCACATTTGCTCCAGGGGTGCTGGACTACATGGCAGACCCTGTAAAACAACACATTTCACTGCACCTATCTGGTGTATGTGACAATAAACCATATAAATACAGTACCAGTCAAAAGTTTGGACACACCTACTCATTCCAGGGGTTTTCCTTATTTTGACTATTTTTCTACATTGTAGAATAATAGTGAAGACATCAACATTATGAAAAAACACAAAGGATAATGAAGTAAGCAAATCAAAATATATTTTATATTTGAGATTCAAAGTAGCCACACTTTGCCTTGATGACAGCTTCAAATCAAATCAAAGTTTATTTGTCATGTGCGCAGAACAGCTTACAGTGAAATGCTTACTTACAGGCTCTAACCAATAGTGCAAAAAGGCATTAGGTGAACAATAGGTAAGTAAAGAAATAAAACAACAGTAAAAAGACAGTGAAAAACAGTAGCGAGGCTGTAACAGTAGGGTGGTCAAATACAGTAGCAAGGCTGTAACAGTAGGGAGGCCAAATACAGAAGCAAGGCTATAACAGTAGCGAGGCTACATACACACACCGGTTAGTCAGGCTGATTGAGGTAGTATGTACATGTACATATGGTTAAAGTGACTATGAATATATGATGAACAGAGAGTAGCAGTAGCGTAAAAGAGGGGTTGGTGGGTGGTGGGTGGTGGGAAACAATGCTGATAAGCCGGTTAGCCAATGTGCTGGTGCACTGGTTGGTCGGGCCAATTGAGGTAGTATGTACATATGTAAAAGTGGCTATGCATATATGGTTAAAGTGACTATGCATATATGATGAACAGAGAGTAGCAGCAGTGTAAAAGAGGGGTTGGGGGGGGGGACACAATGCAAATAGTCCGGGTAGGATCTCAGGACCCATGCCAAATCTTTTTAGTTTCCTGAGGTGGAATAGGCTTTGTCGTGCCCTCTTCACAACTGTCTTGGTGTGTTTGGACCATTGTAGTTTGTTGGTGATGTGGACACCAAAGAACTTGAAGCTCTCAACCTGCTCCACTCGACCTGCTCTCTGTAGTCATTTAGGAAGGTTGCTTTTGTGTTCTTGGGCACAGGGACTATGGTGGTCTGCTTGAAACATGTTGGTATTACAGACTCAATCAGGGACATGTTGAAAATGTGCTGCCAGTTGGTCAGCACATGCCGGAGAACACATCCTGGTAATCCTTCTGGCCCCGCAGCCTTGTGTATGTTGACATGTTTAAAGGTCTTACTCACGTCGGCTACGGAGAGCGTGATCACACAGCTGTCCGGAACAGCTGGTGCTCTCATGCATGTTATAGTCCCGCACCTTGAAAGTGGCAGCTCTACCTTTAGCTCAGTGCGAATTTTGCCTGGTTGGGGTATGTAGGTACAGTCACTGTGGGGACGATGTCCTCGATGCCCTTATTGATAAAGCCAGTGACTGATGTGGTGTACTCCTCAATGCCATCGGAAGAATCCCGGAACATGTTCCAGTCTGTGATAGCAAAACAGTCTTAAAACCTGTTACGGCTAGACGTTCTGCTAGCGGAACCCCTCGACAACATCCGGTGAAATGGCAGAGCGCCAAATGCAAATTAAATTACTATAAATATTCAACTTTCATGAAATCACACATGCAATACAACAAATGAAAGCTACACTTGTTCTTAATCCAGCCAACATGTCAGATTTCAAATAGGCTTTACAGCGAAAACAAACCATGCTATTATCTGAGGATAGCACCCCATCAAACAAACACAGACAATCATATTTCAAACCCTCCAAGGCACGACACGAAACTCAGAAATAAAGGTATAATTCATGCCTTACCTTTGATGAGCTTCTTCTGTTGGCACTCCAATATGTCCCATAAACATCACAAATGGTAATTTTGTTCGATTAATTCCATCGTTATTCCGTTGCGAGTTCCAACTCGCGCAACATGACTGCAAAATATCTCATGAATTACCTGTAATCTTTGTCCAAATATTTTAAACAACTTTCCTGATTAAACTGTAGGTATTTTTTTGTAAATAAAGGAAAAACATCAACCAATTTCAAAGGAAAAACATCAACCAATTTCTAAAGACTGTTGACATCCAGTGGAAGTGATAGGAACTGCAAGCAAGTGCCTTAGAAATCTAGATCCCTATAGAAAACCCATTGAAAAGAGAGTGACCTCAAATTTTTTTTTTTCCTGGATGGTTTGTCCTCGGGCTTTGTTATACTCACAGACATCATTCAAACAGTTTTAGAAACTTCAGAGTGTTTTCTATCCAAATCTACTAATAATATGCATACCCTAGCTTCTGAGCCTGAGTAGCAGGCAGTTTACTTTGGGCACGCTTTCCATCTGGACGTGAAAATACTGCCCCCTAGCCCAAAGAGGTTTTAACAGTCTCTTGGCGTACCATCAACCAGCGTCATGAGGAATGCTTTTCGAACAGTTCTGAAGGAGTTCCCACATATGCTGAGCACTTGTTGGCTGCTTTTCCTTCACTCTGTGGTCCAACTTATCCCAAACCATCTCAATTGGGTTGAGGTCAGGTGATTGTGGAGGCCAGGTCATCTGATGTAGCATTCCATCACTCTCCTTCTTGGTCAAATAGCCCTTACACAGCCTGGAGGTGTGTTGGATCATTGTCCTGTTGAAAAACAAATAATAGTCCCACTAAGCGCAAACAAGATGGGATGGCATATCGCTGTGGTAGCCATGCTGGTTAAGTGAGACCTGAATTCTAAATAAATCTTGACAGTGTCACCAGCAAAACAACCCCACACCATCACACCTCCTCCTCCATACATGCAGAGATCATCTGTTCACCTACTCTGTGTCTCACAAAGACACCGCGGTTGGAACCGAAAATATAAAGTTTGGACTCATCAGGACAGATTTCCACAGGACTAATGTCCATTGCTCGTGTTTCTTGGCCAAAGCAAGTCTCTTCTTCTTATTGGTGTCCTTTAGTAGTCGTTTCTTTGCAGCAACTCAACCATGAATTCTGCCTGATTCACACAGTCTCACACAGTCTCCTCTGAACAGTTGATGATGAGATGTGTCTGTTACTTAAACTCTGTGAAGCATTTATTTGGGCTGCAAGAACTTATCCTCTGCAGCAGAGGTAACTCTGGGTCTTCCTTTCCTGTGGCAGCCCTCATGAAAGACAGTTTCATCATAGCGCTTGATGGTGTTTGCAACTGCACTTGAAGAAACTTTCAAAGTTCTTGAAATGTTCCGCATTGACTGACCTTCATGTCTTAAAGTAATGATGGACTGTCGTTTCTCTTTGCCTATTTGAGCTGCTCTTGCCATAATATGGACTTGGTCTTTTACCAAATAGGGCTGTCTTCTGTATACCACCCCTACCTTGTAACAGCACAACTGATTGGCTCAAACGTATTAAGAAGGAACAACATTCCACAAATGAACTTTTAACAAGGCACACCTGTTAATTGAAATGCTTTCCACCTCATGAAGCTGGTTGAGAGAATGCCAAGAGTGTGCAAAGCTGTCATGAAGGCAAAGGGTGGCTACTTTGAAGAATCTAAAACACATTTTGATTTGTTTAACACATTGTTGGTTACTACATGATTCCATATGTGTAATTTCATAATTTCGATGTCTTCACTATTATTCTACAATGTAGAAAATAGTAAAAATAAAGAAAATAAAGAATGAGTAGGTGTGTCCAAACTTTTGACTGGTCCTGTATATGTTAGAGAAACACAAACAACTAAACATTCTGTCAAAATTAGGATACACTGAGATACTTACTCTAGCTACATAATCATTTTCACAATCTGTATAAGCTCAATACTATTATAAACTGTAGGGGATTTTAGGGAAATGGCATATGCAGAGAGAGAAAGTGTGTGTGTGTCTATTTGTCCTTCAAACTCCTCTCTCAGAAAAGTCCAGGCTGTTCCATGTCGCAAGTGTCACCACCAGGGTGTGACGTCACAGCATCTGAAGTGAGTATGACAGCAAGAGGGAGTAGATGAACACTATCTCATTGTCAGAAACATCCCTAACTGCAGTGGATTACGCTATAGAACTATAAAGAACCAGGCTTTCCTTCGGGTTTAACCCAGGAGGGCTGGATGCAGAGACACGTCCTACATGTGACAGTAAGTCCCTGAAATATATCAGTAGGAGAAAGCTACTGTCCTACACATTGTTCAGGAGGTCTGGTAAGTACAGTGGTGTGTTCTGAAGTCTCTTCTACTTTGTTATATTCTGCCTATAGCCTGTACTAATCTATGTGCTTCAGAAAGGAGGGTTTTACAGTAATATTATGAATGGAAGCAGAACGAGGGGGAGGGGGGCTAAATACTGTGTGTGTGTGTGTGCGTGTGTTTCAGTGTGTGTCTGCGTGTGTGTGTGTACAGGACTCTGAACAGCTTCTACCCCCAAGTCATAAGAATGCTAAATGGTTAGTTAAATAGTTAACCAAATAGCTTCCTGGACTATCTGCGTTGACCTTTTTTTGACTCATCACATATGCTGCTGCTTCTGTTGATTATCATTCACTTTATTCCAAGTTATATGTACATAGTGTAGCTACCTCAATTACCTCGTACGCCTGCGCATCGACTCGGTACTGGTACCCTGTGTATATAGCCAAGTTATTGTTACTAATTGTGTGTTTATTATAACTTTTTTGTTGTATTATTGTTGTATTGTATTATTTTTGTATTTTCTTTCTCTCTACATTGTTGGGAAGGGCCCGTAAGTAAGCAGTTCACTGTTAGTCTACACTTGCAATTTGCAATTTGATATGGTGTGTGTGTCAGTGTGTGTGTGAACATTTAGGTTTGTCAGAGAGAGAAATAGAGACAGAGAGAGAGGGACAGAAAAAGAGAGAGAGGGAGAGAGAGGGAGACAGAGAGAGGGAGAGCTTTTTCTCTAGAGACAGAGAGAGAGGGACAGAAACAGAGAGAGAGGGAGACAGAGAGAGAGAGAGAGAGAGAAAGAGAAAAAGAGAGAGAGAGAGAGAGAGAGAGAGAGAGAGAGGGGGAGAGAGAGGGAGAGAGAGAGAGAGAGAGAGAGAGAGAGAGAGAGAGAGAGAGAGAGATACAGGGAGAGAGAGAGAGAGGGATAGAGATACAGGGAGAGAGAGAGAGAGGGATAGAGATACAGGGAGAGAGAGAGAGAGGGATAGAGATACAGGGAGAGAGTGTGAATGACTGTGTGTGTGCTAAATACAGCATAATGGCTAGTCTTGTGGCAGTGCAAAGAGACAGAGCTTTTTCTCTGGCTATCTAATGTCTCAGAGAATGAGACATGACAGACACACACGCAAACACAAACATACTGTACACACACAAACACCCTCTTATCTCTCTATGGTGCACAGAGAGCTTGGCAAATATATTCACAGTGAGCTGACAGTGGCCTGAAATGATTCATATAATAATAGATTTCTGCTTAAACCAGTAGCTAATCTGCTCTGAGCTGAAATCTGACATTGAGAAGTCTATCTCGTCGAGAGCACGTGTGAAATAATCAATATACCTCATCCAGCTTATCTCAGACAAATTGAAATGCATACAACATGAGCTTATGAGTTATGATACTGCTGTATAAGATTGTTAATCATTGTTTTTTTCCAAATGTCACTTTCATTTACTTTCCACACAGATTAAAATCCCACTATAATGACGATCCCATCGGCTATAGCCCACAGTATTTTCTCAACCTTAAATCAGACTGTCCGTGTATGAACAGAGATTCTCTCCTCCTTCCCTTGCTCCATTTATACCTTACACAAGTACATGTTCACAAACACTTACCTTCCACCACTTTCCCTGTCTGTTCGGCCACTCCTCCGGGTGTAACCTTAGCGATGTAGGCTCCTATCTCACCATGACAACCAGGAATCTCCTTTCCTCCCACCACACGGATCCCCAGGCCATTCCCTGCAGGGAACGCACACAACCGTTCAAAAGTTTGGGGTCACTTAGAAATGTCCTTGTTTTTGAAAGAAAAGCAATTTTTTTGTTCATTAAAATAACATTAAATTGATCAGAAATACAGTGTAAACATTGTCAAAGGTGTAAATTAATATTGTAGCTGGAAACAGCAGATATTTAATGGAATATCTACATAGGTGTACAGAGGCCCATTATCAGCAACCATCACTCCTGTGTTCTAATGGCATGTTGTGTTAGCTAATCCAAGTTTATCATTTTAAAAGGCTAATTGATCATCAAAAAATAATTTCGCAATTATGTTAGAAGCAGTACTGCTGGCCTTCTTTAGACTAGTTGAGTATCTGGAGCATCAGCATTTGTGGGTTCGATTACAGGCTCAAAATAACCAGATACAAAGACCTTTCTTCTGAAACTCGTCAGTCTATTCTTGTTCTGAGAAATGAAGGATATTTCCATGTGATAAATTGCCAAGAAACTGAAGATCTGGTACAATGCTTTTTCTTTGCAACTCTGCCAAGAAGGCCAGCATCCCGGAGTCGCCTCTTCACTGTTGACATTGAGACTGGTGTTTTGTGGGTACTATTTAATGAAGCTGACAGTTGAGGACTTGTAAGGTGTCTGTTTCTCAAACTAGACACTCTAATGTATTTGTCCTCTTGTTCAGTTGTTCACCGGGCCTCCCACTCCTCTTTCAATTCTGGTTAGAGCCAGTTTGCGCTGTTCTGTGAAGGGAGTAGTACACAGCATTGTACGAGATCTTCAGTTTCTTGGCAATTTCTCGCATGGAATAGCCTTCATTCCTCAGAACAAGAATAGACTGACGAGTTTCCGAAGAAAGTACTCAGATTTATTGCTTCTTTAATCAGACAACAGTTTTCAGCTGTGCTAACATAATTGCAAAAGGGTTTTCTAATAATCAATTCGCTTTTTAAACTAATAAACTTGGATTAACTAACACAACGTGCCATTGGAACATAGGAGTGATGGTTGCTGATAATGGGCCTCTGTACGCCTATGTAGATATTCCATTAAAAATCAACCGTCTCCAGCTACAATAGTCATTTACAACATTAACAATGTCTACACTGTATATCTGATCAATTTGATGTTATTTTAATGGACAAAAAATGTCCTTTTCTTTCAAAGTCAATGTCATTTCTAAGTGGCACCCAAACTTTTGAAAGGTAGTGTATATCAATGGACAATATACAGTGTAACAATATATCAATGGCTATATTGGAAATCCATGAGATGATCCTATTATTATCATTAATGAGCAGATATCTACATATTAGAGAATGTTTACTGTGTTCTGCTCTACCTGAGACACTGGTGTCCTTGGGGTCCCTCTGTAGTTTGAGCCGGGTGTGAGGGAACACATAGGGAATCAGCTTAATCTGGGGGAGGCACACAGAGCATGGAGTGTTTGTAAAAAAAAATTGCCAAGGCAGCAGCTACTCTTCCTGGGGTCCAAACACATTAAGGCACTTACATTACATGTGACGCAAAAGATAAAATGGTACATCATATAACATTATTACACTGCTATATGTCCACAATACAACATGTATAATACCACCATACAACAATATTACAATGTACGTGTGTGTAGAGTGCGTATGCTAGTGCTTGTGTGCGTGTGTGTGTCTGTAACTGTGTGTTTGTCTCTTCACAGCCCCTGTTGTTCCATAAGGTGTATTTTACCTCGTTTTTTAAATCTGATTCTACTTGATTCAGTTACCTGATGTGGAATAGAGTTCCATGTAGTCATGGCTCTATGTAGTACTTTGTGCCTCCCATAGTCTGTTCTGGACTTGGAGATTATGAAGAGGTCTCTGGTGGCATGTCTTGTGTGTTATGCATGAGTGTCTGAGCTGTGTGCTAGTAGTTTAAACAAACAGCTCAGTACATTCAGTTTATCAACACTTCTTCCAAAAACAAGTAGTGATGAAGTCAATCTCTCCTCCACTTTGAGCCAGGAGAGATGGACATGCACATCATTGACATACATACCCCGTGTACTTTTAAAGGCCAGCTGTGCTGCCCTGTTCAGAGCCAATTGTCCCTCTATGTGGCACCTAACCACATAACTGAATAGTAGGTGCGACAAAACTAGGGCCTGCCTTCTTAAAAAGGACCTGCCTTGTTAAGAAGGGAGAGCAGCACTTTATTATGGACAGAGTTCTCCCCATCTTAGCCACTGTTATATCAGTATGTTTTGACCATGAAAGTTCACAATCCAGGGTTACCCCAAACAGTTTAATCACCTCAACTTATTATTCAATAGTTTAGTGGATGATTTGTCCCAAATACAATGCTTTTCGTTTTTTTAATATTTAGGACTAACTTATTCCTTGCCATCCATTCTGAAACTAACTGCAACTCTTTGTTAAGTGTTGCAGTCATTTCAGTCGCTGTAGTAGCTGACATGTATAGCGTTGAGACACACATGGACACACTGGCTTTACTCAAAGCCAGTGGCATTGATTCTACCTGGATTATGTTGGAGGGGATTCCATTAAAGAACCCCATTTGTGTTCTGTTAGACAGGTAACGGTTTATCCACAATATAGCAGGGGGTGTGAAGCCATAACACATACATTTTTCTAACAGCAGAATATGAACAATAATGTCAAAAGCCACACTGAAGTCTAACAAAACAGCCCCCACAATATTTTTAGCATAATTTTCTCTCAGCCAATCATCAGTCATTTGTGTAAGTGCTGTGGTTGTTGAATGCCCTTCCCTATAAGCGTGCTGAAAGTCTGTTGTCAATTCATTTACTGTAAAACAACATTGTATCTGGTCAAACACAATTATTTTCAAAAAGTTTACCAAGGTTTGGTAACAGGCTGATTGGTCGGCTATTTGTGACCAGTTTCAGGAAACTAGGCGTATGTCGCAAGTCACGACTTCACAGGAGAGGCATTTGAACGTTTATTTTTTTTTTTAATCCGTTATTTGGCAGAAATGCCTTCTGGAACATTTGAACTTTCATGTGCCTTAATAAAAAAAATTGTATGCCATCTGTAAATATGAAATACATTGTTAAATTATGAGCCTAGTTGGTTTAGCCACAGAAAAAGACAGGAACCTTTCTGCTAGCCATGATTGACTGAATGAATGGGCTGGACATGCCGAGAGATGAGTTTGGATTGGTCTGCCCTGTAGCATCTTCTGTCTATAAAATGAGCTGCTCGTTATGTGTAGATAATCCTTTCTAATGCAGTTTTTTCAAAATATATAATGTTAGCCATGGAGAACTGCAAATGTGTTGCTACTGCTCTCAACCAGAGTGACTTGACACAAGATTATTGAGGTTATTCTTCTTATATAAATTTGAGAGGTGAATTGATGTTATGCAAAGTTGTAATGTCTTCTCAAGTTTTTTGTTGTTTTTGTTTTACAGCTTCAATGCTCTGGAGTCTGGTGCTGTTGTCGCCAAGGAGCGTTCGGACTCAGTCGGGACCAGGTTTTAGCTGCTGCGCAAAGCTGACATCTTTCCTCCCATAGATGGTCTGCCTGTACCAGCAACACCTGGACTGGACACAGCTAGACAAACGTATCTTTTTGAAAAGATCAGGGAGTTTTGCGAGGAAGAGGCTATGGACAAGTCAAGGGCAGAACAGAAACAGGCTCCCTGAATACAGTTTCCCTTGTTCATGCGTGGTTCTGACGGACCAGTTAATCACTGGGGGCGAGATCGCAGCTATCAGCACTATCTTCAGTGCCTCTTGTCACATGACTCTCTCCTAACACATACGTTGATGCTACTTTTTTTTTATCCTGCTGTTCAGCCACTTTACCCCTGATTGATGGCATATACCTACTTCATCTTTCACTGATATCCTTATTGATATTGTTCTTGAACATAATGTATATTGTTTTGTTCTTTCTCTACTGGCATTGACACTTGTTCTTTTTTTCTTTATATTTATTTTACTATCTATTTTTGATATTGCTACTTTGCAAGTAACCACTTCGCTGTACCGTTTACAACTTCTGGAGAGACCCATCCACTTAACAAGATGTGGCTGGGGGTTATAGCATTTCTTTCACATTACCCATCAATTTAGAAAAGTGTGTCTGGGTAAGCGTCATCGAATATTTATACATTATTTTGATTTGGACACTTTCTGTTTACCTGGAATTTTTACTTATTGTTGGCTATAACTTTTTGTCTAAATCTTTACTACACTACTCTGTTTAGCACATGACCTCACATGTGAATCCTTAAAGAGATGGGTGGGGCTGGCTTAAAAGGGTGTGAACAATTCTGAATGGGTGTAGACAATGAAAAGCTCTCCAGTAGGTGTACCAAAACATTCAAGGGCCATTTTCTCAAAAGTTTTTCAACTTTCAAAGCAGAATTACTTTCGCATTGTTCCTCAAATACAGTGTATGATATACCATTGTGTAGCTCTGTATCTCTGCTTTTAACCAATCTAAAGAACACCATTTCAAATATTGATACATAAGACCAAATTAAGGCGGTCATCACATTTGAGCCAGTAAAGGGGGCTGTACTATTCTTGGGTAGCGGAATGACTTTTGCTTCCCTCCTGGCCAGAGGGCACACCCTTTTAGTAGGCTTAAATTGATGATATGGCAAATATTGTCCACTATTATCCTCAGTCATTTTCCATCTAGGTTGTCAGACCCTGATGGCTTGTCATTGTTGATAGACAACAATAATTGTTTCACCTCCTCCACACTCACATTATAGAATTCATAAGTACAATACCTTTCTTTCATCATTTGGTCAGATGTACTTTGATGTGTAGTGCCAGCGTTTGTTGCTGGCATGTTATGCCTAAATTTTCTAATCTTGCCAATGAAAAAATAATTAAAGGAGTTGGCAATATCAGTGGGTTTTGTGATGAATGAGCCATCTGATTCAATGAATAATGGCCGAGTTTAACTTTTTTTTTACTTTTTTTTACTTCAAAGCTTACTATTGGCATTCTTTGAATTATTTATTTTTGTTTCATAGTATTGTTTATTTTTATTTTTAGTTAGTTTATTCACATGATTTCAATCGGTATGCCAATCGGTTATGCTGCCAGACGTATGTGCCATTCCTTTTGCCTCATCCCTCTCAACCATAAAATTTTTCAATATCTCACAATCCAAGGGGATTCAACAGTTTTTACAGTTATTTTCTTAATGGGTGCGCGATAATTAGTAACTGGAATAAGCAATTTTATAAATGTGTCAAGTGTAGCGTCTGGTTGCTCCTTATTACACACCACAGAGCAGCAAATATTCTTTACATCATCAACATAAAAATCCCTATACAACTTATTGTATGATTTCTTATACACTATATTAGGCCCAGCCTTTGGAACGTTGGTTTTCCTAGATATGGCTATTATATTGTGATCACTACATCTTATGGATTTGGATACTGCTTTAAAGCACATTTCTGCAACATTAGTCAAATCAATACATGTTGATGATTTCATTCCTGTGCTGTTTGTAACTAACCTGGTAGTTTGACTGATAACCTGAACCAGGTTGCAGGCACTGGTTACAGTTTGAGTACAACTTTGCTAAAGACAACATGAACAAAACAGGCACTATCAATGTATATTTAATGAGGGGGAAGATGTATATAGCAGTTTATTTATTAAATATAGTTCACTAATTTAGACTTATCCTATCCAGCTCCTCTCACCTGTCTCCTGTCCAGAGGCTGTCCATTTTCCTGATGTTGTCTCTCTGCAGGCTTATCAAACCAGTCAGTGTCCTCCCTCCTCAGGTGGTACGCTACACAGGGACAGAGATGGGGGTAGGGGGACACAGGGGTTGAGGGGACAGGGACACAGACAGAGAGGGGATACTCAATTGTCAAACACAATATAAGCAGGATGGATGCCCAACTCCAAATAAACCACTAGCCTCCAGCCACGGACCATATATGCACTTATTGTAGATCTAAAGGTATTTGCAATATTTTAATAACTCCAAATCACTCTCTGGTAGGCTTGGCGGAGTCTACGTAATGTGGATGATCAGATCTACGCAGGTGTCTTGGGGTGGGAGCAAGATGGCAATGTGAAATTGGGTATAAGTAGCAGCCCCTTACAATACTTTATAAACACATCCTTTGCTTCATGTTTACTGCTCGTAAGTGATCAGTGATCAGAGCTGTCTGGAGAGGTGAAGGCAGCATGGTAGATAACCAGCTACTGTCCCATCCCCAGTACTATCAGATCAGTGAACATTTAAGAGGCTGGATGGGGATGGATGTATTTGAACTAGGTATGTCATGCGCACATTGGCATGCAGAGGTCCCCGGTGTGTGTGTGTGTGCGTGTGTGTGTGTTTGTTTGTGTGTGCGTGTGTGTGTGTGTGTGTGTGTGTGTGTGTGTGTGTGTGTTCAGATTAACAGGTCATGCATAGAGAGAGTGAAACATCTCCACAGTGGGTCAAGGACACAGTAGACAGATTTTAGGTGGAAGTGGAAGTGTGCCACAGTCACAGTACAGTTCCCTTTGCCCTGAGACAGTGAGGTAGTACATGGTGTTATCAGGGTGATCCAACAGCATGATCAGTGTTACATCTATAATTGTGTGAGAGACCCTCGACACATACTTACCTAGTATTCAGACATACCATTGTTGTGGTAACACATGTATGTAATGCAAATGTGAGCCGTATCTGAGCGGCCTTGCAATAGTGCATGAACATGAATTCCAGAAATGCCATTGATATACACAAAAGTATATGGACACCCTTCAAATGAGTGGATTTGGCTGTTTCGAACACACAGCAATGCAATCGCCATAGACAAACATTGGCAGTAGAATGGCCTTACTGAAGAGCTCAGTGACTTTCAATGTGGCACCGTCATAGGATGTCACCTTTCTAATAAGTCAGTTTGTCAAATTTCTCCTATGCTAAAGCTGCCCCAGTCAACTGTAAGTGCTGATATTGTTAAGTGGAAATGTCTAGGAGCAACAACAGCTCAGCCGTGAAGTCATAGTCCACTCAAGCTCACAGAATGAGTGCTGAAGCGCGTAGCGCGTAAAACTCGTCTGTCTGCAGTTGCAACACACACTACCGAGTTCCAAACTGCCATTGGAAGCAATGTCAGCACAAGAACTGTTCATTGGGAGCTTCACAAAATGGGTTTCCATGGCCAAGCAGCCACACACAAGCCTAAGATCACCATGCGCAATGCCAAGCGTCTCCTCGAGTGGTGTAAACCTCATTGTTGTTGGACTCTGGAGCAGTGGAAACTCGTTTTCTGGAGTGATGAATCATGTTTCACCATCTGGCATTCCGATAGACAAATCTGGGTTTAGCAGATGCCAGGAGAACGCTACCTGCCCCAATGCATAGTGCCAACTGTAAAGTTTGGTGGAGAAGGAATAATGGTCTGGGGCTGTTTTTCATTGTTCAGGCTAGGCCCCTTAGTTCCAACAAAGATAAATCTTAACGCTACAGCATACAATCATTTTCCAGACAATTCTGTGAACTTTGTGGCAACAGTTTGGGGAAGACCCTTTCCTGTTTCAGCATGACAATGCACCCGTGCAAAGCGAGGTCCATACATAAATGGTTTGTCGAGATCGGTGTGGAAGATCTTGACTGGCCTGAGCCCTGACCTCAACCCCATCGAACACATTTGGGATGAATTGGAATGCCGAGTGCAAGCCAGGCATAATCGCCTAATTGCTATTTTGTTTGTTTTTTATCATTGTTTGTAACATATGATAGATGATGTTGCTGTTACCGTCTCTTTTGACGGAAAAGAGCTTCTGGACATCAAAACAACTATTACTCACCTCGAACTGGACAAAGATTTTTTATTTAATGAGTCTGTCGAGAAGAATATGCTGCTTTGTCGAGACAAGGCCCAAATAGGCCGTCATCCGCATGAAGAAAATATGGAGAAAAAGGGAGGGGAGAGCGGGGTGCCTTAAAATAATTAGCCAAGTATGTAAACCACCACAACCCTCAGTATTATTGGCCAATGTGCAATCATTAGAAAACAAACTGGACGATCTACGATTAAGACTATCCTGCCAACGGGACATTAAAAACTGTAATACCTTATGTTTCACTGAGATGTGGCTAAATGACGACATGGATAATATTGTGCTGGCTGGCTTCTCCGTGCATCGGCAGGACAGAGGAGATATGTCTGGTAGCACGAGGGGCGGGGGTGTGTGTCTATTTGTCAATAACTGCTGGTGCGTGATGTCTAATATTATAGAAGCCTTGAGGTATTGCTCACCTGAGGTAGAATACCTTATAATAAGCTGTAGACCACACTATCTATCAAGAGAGTTCTCATCTATATTATTCGCAGCCGTCTATTTACCACCACAAACCGATGCTGGCACTAAGACCGCACTCAATGAGCTGTATAAGGTGACTTCAGATGAACCATCAAACAGGCAAAGCATCAATACAGGACTAAGATTGAATTCTACTACGCTCGTCAGATGTGGCAGAGCTTGAAAACGGTTATGGACTAAAAAGGGAAACTCAGCCGTAAGCTGCCCAGTGACGCGAGCCTACCAGATGAGCTAAACTACTTTTATGCTAGCTTTGAGGCAAGCAACACTGAAGCATGCATGAGAGCACCAGCTGTTCCGGACGACTGTGTGATCACACTCTCCATAGCCAATGTGAGTAAGGCCTTTAAACAGGTCAACATTCACAAAGCCGCGGGGTCAGACGGATTACCAGGACCTGTACTCAAACGGATGAACTGGCAAGCGTTTTCACTGACATTTTCAACCTCTCCCTGACCAAGTCTGTAACACCTCCTATGGGTTTCAAACAGACCACCATAATCCCTGTGCCCAAGAAAGCAAAGGTAACCCGCCTAAATAATTACCACCCCGTAGCACTCACATTGGTAGCCATGAAGCACCCCAACAGACCCACAGATAACACAATCTCAATCGCACAGAATCATTTGGGTTAGGGTTTGGCCAGGGTAGGCCGTCATTGTAAATAAGAATTTGTCCTTAACTGACTTGCCTAGTTAAATAAAGGTTAAATAGAATAAAAAATAAAAAATGTGAGAATGCTGTTCATTGACTACAGCTCAGTGTTCAACACCATAGTATCCACAAAGCTCATCACTAAGCTAAGGACCCTGGGACTTAACAACTTCCTATGCAACTGGATCCTGGACTTCCTGACGGGCCGCCCCCAGGTGGTAAGGGTAGGCAACAACACATCTGCCACACTGATCTGCAACACTGGGGCCCCTCAGGGGTGCGTGCTTAGTCTCCTCCTGTACTCCCTGTTCACCCCATGACAGCGTGGCCAAGCACGACTCCAACACCATCATTAAGTTTGCTGACGACATAACAGTGGTAACAGACATCACCAACATTCATGAGACAGCCTACAGGGAGGTCAGAGACCTGGCAGTGTGGTGTCAGGACAACAAACTTTCCCTCAATGTGAGCAAGACAAATGAGCTGATCTTAGTTTATAGGAAAAGGAGGGCCGAACAGCCCCTCATTAACATCGATGGGGCCGAAGTGGAGCGGTTCGAGAATTTCATGTTCCTTGGTGTCCACTTCACCAATGAGGATAGATTTTCAACGAGTAGGTGTCCACATACTTTTGATCATGTAGTGTATGTACAGACCCGTCTAAATGTGGGTCATTCCAGATATGGATTGCTTAACCACTACAATATGATACATTGGCATCTACATATGGGTCATTCCATGATGAGTTTGATATATGTAAAGTATCATTCCAGAAATGGGTTTGATATGTTTGTGTGTATGATACCATCTACATCTGGTCATTGAGCACCATGGGGCGTGGGGTGTTGTGGGGTGGAGGCAGACATTGTCTAAGCTACATGGGGTTGGGATGTGGTCTGGACTAGACCGTTCACGCTGCAGCTCTCACCTTCTATGTTCCAGTTGGGGCCTCCGGCTGGGGTGTAAAGTTATATGTTTAGAAACGGCTACAACACAACGTCAATGAATCTAAGACTTTTTCTCAGTGGGCTATGTCTCCATCCACTTACACTGTATATCACATGCACTGGACTAAATCTAAGTCAGCACATGCTTTGTAAGCAAATAAATACATCTTATAACGGTATAGTCCATCAGGGAGTTTTTGCATTTCTGAAGCGAAGTGCATGAAAGATGTATGTCATAATAGAGCAATTGTGAATAATTGTCAAATGATCTATCACAAATGCATGGGTATTTACTAATATATCATCGCGTTAGATACTGTAAAGACACATGGGGACTAAAGCAGTCTAAATATTAAAGGTAAACTCAGCTATATGACATCACAGTGTGGCGACGTATTTGCTCTTGCCAATTGGCGCCTTTCCTTGACGCATGGCTGGGTATCATATTGCGGAGTGTCCCTTTAACATGGTGCTGCTGTATTAGTGGAGGGCAGGCAGCATTCTAAACTAGAATACTCTACCGTGTCTGATACTCTCATGAAAGATTCTGGGATCATCTCTGTTCAGAGTCAGCATGGAGTCAGTTAGGGCTGGAACCAAGGCAGATAGACACTCTTATTTATGTGGGGTCATATTTATGTCTGCTGCTGATCAACTACTCACCAGTCTGTCATTGGAGTCAGTTTTGAAGTACATTTAAAACGGTACTATATTCATGTCTATGCTATCTATGCTATCTAAAATGAATCCACTTGCATATGAATGTTTATTGGTTTGTGTTTCTGCTTGTTAATGTTTTTTTTGTTTTTTTAAATATCTAAATTAAATTATGGTCATTCTGAAACTGACTACACTATGCCGGGCCGATAGAAACATAGGAACAGAAGCATAGGGACATATTTAGGAGTGTTGTCCTGGTTAGTAAACACTAAAATGGATACTTCAGGATTTTGGCAATGAGGCCCTTTATCTACTACCTCAGAGTCAGATGAACTCGTGGATACCATTTTAATGTATTTTCATGCAGATTTAAGGAAGTTGCTAACTAGCGTTAGCGCAATGACTGGACGTCTATGGTAACTGCTAGCATGTTTCCAGTCATTGTGCTAACGCTAGTTAGCATTTGATTGCAAAACAACATCTAACTTCATACTGGATGCTGAGACTAGGGAAGTTGTTAAAGGGCTTCATTGTCAAAATCCCAAAGTATCCCTTTAAGATAGAAGCAAGGACAGCTGTAATTTCACACTTACTCCCCAGGAGGAGATGGGGAGAGAACACATTCATATGCTGCCAATCAGAAGAGAGCATGCACATTTACAATCCCCTAGAAACATTCACAGCAACCAACATTCATAGCAACCAACGTCATGCAAAAGATGCTTTAAAGCTTTATTGAAATGGAAACTCAAACTCATTTAATCTCAGAGCAACATGCATGAATCCAAAATCCAAAATACTCAAGATGGACAGGGATGAATATGCTATAAATAACTATGTGTGGTGTGAGTATCATGAAATATACTGTATGTCTACTATCAACATGGGTTCAAATCTAAAACTCATATACACAAAAAAATAATCTACAACTCTATAATCCTTAGGGGAAAAATGTCATTGCATTGCAATATGAATGTGAGTATAATGCTCTCTGTATTATTACTGCTGTAATAGTAAATGTGTGTATTGCTGGCCAGGAGACGAAGTGAGGGAGGCAGGTGCTCTATATAAATGGCTGTCTGCATCGTCTGAACAATTACAGTAAGTAGACCCAGACCCACACATAGTGTGGCCATTAGGCCTTTAAAATGGCTGCTACCAGGGGGCCAAGCTCCACAATAGCTCCAAAGGTGCTTGGAAAAGTAAATATACTATATGTCTATCTAAAGGCCTGACATACTTCCTGCAAGAGCCAGATAACATTTTATGTATGGAGAAGAAGAGGGGAAAGGAGAAGAAAAAGAAGGAGAGGGAAGGAGGGGTGTACATGAACGTGCCTATAGGCTATAGACAGCACCCAGATGGCAGTGACATACTGTTAGATATTCATTAGTCTCCCGCTCATTCAAATATATTATCACTCTCTTTTCTTTCTCTTCAAAAGCAGTACGCAGAGGCACTTAAAGTGTGTGTTATTTATGATCACCTATTATCCACTATTGATATTTCACTGTTCTGTATGGTTTAAAGAAGCCCTGTATCCCATTATACACATTTGGTCAGTGATGAAAGCAGAAAACCAACATGTAAAAGAAGAGAAGAGAACTGGAACATGCTAATAACATCATAGATGGAGTTAACAACCCAGACATGCTGTCTCATACATAACATCAACAGTATTATGTATCAGTGAAGAAAATAAATAGTGTTGCATGCAGACATCAAACAAAACAGAAACCAGAACAAAACACAAACACAGTTACGTGACAAAAGCCACAAAATATGAGAAATAATAGGTGATCAGGAGCCTTCTCAGGCAGACATAAACACAGTCAGGAGCATGCGGTAGCAGCATGTCCAGAGTGTCAGGGTGCTGTGACAGCCTCAGCAGCCATTTACCTTCGCTGTCAGACATGGCTCCTCCCAGGTCGTCCATGATGAAGGCTATGTCTCTGTCGTAGACCCCACTATGTCCCAGTGTAGCCCTGGACTCCTCCCTCATGTGCTGTTGGACCTCCGGCAGGGAGTGGCTAGAGCCAAACTGGTCTCTGGAGTCAGCTGAGATGGGTGGTAGAGGGCCAGCTGAGGCTCTGGCCATGCCCATGGGCTCTCCCACAGGACTCAGAGGGCTCTCCTCCTCTGAGTTCTGAGCCACGATGGGGATGCGCCCGCGGCTCTGGCTTATAGGCAGGCTGGTGGGCTTGGTCCTGGCCACCCCCGTGCCGAACGCTGAGTCCAATGCTTCTCCCTCAATCTTCAGCCTGAGAGAGGAGCTGGAAAGGTCCCGTTTGATGGACAGATCCAGGCCATAGACGGAAGTGGGACGGGAGTTGGGGCGGGAGTTGGGTCGGGAGGAGGGGCGAGAGCGCGTGCCGCTGGGGTAGGTGGTGTCGTCCTGTAGGGTAGTCCTCATGGTGGGCCCCCCCAGGCCAAGGGACTGGCCCAGGTTCTGGCCCAGAGAGCCAGCCAGGTTAGATCCCAGGGAGGAGTCCAGGTACTTCTGCTGCTCAGACAGGCTCTTCCTCAGGCCAAAGGTGATCTCATCCTGGAGCAGTCTGGCTCGCGTGGACAGGTTGGTGACAGACGAGGCTCCAGAGCCCAGGAAGCTGCTGTAGTCTGGCTCCAGGTCTCTGCTCTCCTGGATGGAGGAGAACTTGGTTATCTTGGGGTCCATCAGGGTTGCCTTCTTCTGGTTCTTGATCTGTTTCTGGTAGAGCACGGCGGCAGGGAGCTGCTTGGCAGCTTGTTTCTCCAAGGTCAGCCGGCTGATGCTGTACTTGTCAGCCTTAGGGAAGTGTCTGTAGCTGGGGTCAGTGGGGAGGTACTGGGGCATGCCCAGGCCTGAGAGGTGCTCCAGACCCTCCGTCCCTCGTCTAAACTCCTGCTTTATCTGTTGCTTCAGGAGCTTCAGCTCATAAGGCTCCTCCATAGAGTCCTCCTCTCCTTTACCGTAGCTGTGCAGACGTGAGTTACCAAGGAACTCCGCAACCTAAACCAAGACAATACAATAATTTATCATCATCACAACACCCAAGTGAACAGGCAAATGCGGTATAGCAAAATACCAGCAAAAAAACCTGAGTAAAACACACTGACATACAATATGTAACAACATCCCCATTCCACAGAAGAACATCTACTATTTACATATCAGTTACCTCTGCAGTGCGCCTGGCCTCAGCGGCCCGGAGCAGCCTGTCAGCCTTAGACAGGTCCTTATCAGGCAGACTGAACCCTGACCCCAGCCCTGCAGAACCTTTAGTCAGCTGCTCTATGTCCTCTATCAGAACATAGTTCCTGGCGTTGTGGTGGTCGATGTCAGCGTAGAAAGACTCAGCAGATATACTAGACATGGGGCTGGAGGCCATGCTCCTCTCCTCCAGGCCCATCCTCAGTTCCAGGCTGCCGTACTTCCCCACCCCATACCCCCCCTCGCTGGAGGAGGGTACGATGATCATGGGCTGGTTCCGGATCACCTCGTAGTTGGTGGTGTTCTTGGACAGGTAGCCTGAGGACTGGGCCTGCTGGTGGGAGTGGGAGGCCTGGGGGTAGGACAGGCTTGGCACAGAGGAGTAGACTGACTGACTTTGGTAGGGGTGCTGCTGGTAGAGGGCCTGCTGCTGGTACAGGGTCTGCTGGGGGTAGTGGCTGATGGCCTGGGTCTGGGGGACATACTGGGTGTAGTGGGAGTAGGGACTGGTAAGAGTGGAGTACTGGGAGTCAGCCTCAGTTTCAGGGGGAATGAACTGATCGAACTCTGACTGTGGAGCTGTCCTGGGTCTCTCCAGGCCGTGGCTGTTCCCTCTGGTCTCCCTGATGTTGCTGACCTCACTATCCGACATGTAGTCTCTCTCCTCAGCCACACCCTGCAGGTAGGCCCTCTCCCTCTTCTCCCTCTCCTGCAGCAGGGCATCCTTACGACGGTTGATGCCCATCTCCAGGTACCTGTTAGAAGGAGAAGATGGGATTGGATTTATACAAGTGCTTTCCAAGTGCTAAAAATGTGGAATCACTTCATACACACCAAAGCATGTTATTGTATTGTAAATCAGAACTGGTTCTATATTGACTTGCCTGGTTCACAAATTGTTAAATGAATAAATTACCTCAGCTTGGCATCAATCTCTTTCTCCTCCTCGTCTAGCTCGGCCTGTTTTCTGCGGAGCTTGGATGACTCTCTCTCCACCAGGTCCAGCTCCTTGTCGATGTCCTGCAAGATCTTGGCCCGGGCCATGGTGGTGTGACGGCCGAGACGTCGGCGCGCTGAGTTGGCGCTGTAGCCTGATGGGCCAGTCAGAGGGTCATCCTCCGGGGGAGGGTTGGGTAGGGTCCTCTTCACCTTCTTTCCAGTGCCTGACGGAGAGCCCTGGCCCTAGGACAGAGGGAAAATCAATATGATACAAGATAAGATAGAATACTTAATACTATTGCCAGGTTTATTTTCAACAAAAATGTCAACAGCATGCGATGAAAGTGCTTAACTATGCCCACTTTAACGTGGTCATGTTTAACACTATCTTATGTTAACATTATGCTTACTACAGTGACTTACAGAGTAGGTTTCTGTGTAGTGGTAGCCTATCCTGTCCTCGGTGGTGGGGCTGAGAGACTTGGGGTCAGGCAGAGACTTCGGTCCAGGCTTCAGCATCCTAGGGCCGTTGGAAAACCTGGATGGGTCAGTGGTCAGCCTCTTCTGCCCTTCCTCCATGGCCTTACTCGGGGAGAGGGGGGACACGGGAGAGTAAAGCACTTTGGGGGACTTGGGGGCGAGGTCTGCCTTCAGGTAGGCGCTGTAGCCCACCTCTACGGGCAAGTGGCGCCTGCGGTCTGTGTCTGTCTGGCAGCTGAGGCTGCCTCCTCTCTGAGAGTTCTCTGGGGCTGAGATGTGTTTGATGATCTCCACCTTAGTGTCCATCTGGATGCTGGGGCATTTGATGCTGCCAGAGTGGTCGGTCTGGACAGAGATCTCTGCCACAGTCTGGATGGCAATGCTGGAGACCTTAGAGCCACTGTGTTTTCCCTCGCCGCTGTGCTTGCTTGAGCGGGAGCGCCGCCGCGACCTGGTTGGCATGTCCCACTCATCCTCTTGGTCCTCCTCATCATCAGTCTGAACACTGCTGTCTACACCCCTCCCCCTGTTGTTCCTCTTCCTCCTCCCCACATACGTTCTGTCTACCGAGTCCTCATCGTCTGTCTGGACCCCACTGTCCACTATCCTCTTCCCTACCACCCCTGTACCATACCCCTGGTCACCAGGCTGCTTAGACCCTGCCGACTGTTTCCTACTGAATTGCAGCTGGTCCTGACCTCCAACCTCTCTCTGACCCTCACCGGTCACATACTGCACCCCACCTTCTAGCTGGATGACAGTGGATGAGGTGGTGGACTCATCCCTAACAGGCCAGTACTGACCGTTATCCCCCACCCCTGCATACTGTGCCTCTAGCAGGTTATCTGAGGTTCCTGTGGTACCGTAGTGCTCCTCTAGCTGGTGCTGTAGCTGCACCTGGAGCTGTTGGATCTGCTCTAGCTGTTCCCTCTGCTGGTTGTAGGTCTCCTGCTGTGCTACAAGGTGTGCCTGGTGCTCCTCTTCCTGTTGAACTAACAACTTCTGTTTCAGAGCCTGTAGAATAGAATAGACTAGAATAGATTAGAATAAGATTGTTGTCCAGCCAATTGTCCATCCTCTTACAGTAACAGATACATTAGCACAGGAGACATATACACACACATTCATACCTGCAGCTCCTCCAGCTCCCTCTGCACCATGATCTGCTCCTGCTCGCGGTAACGTTGGATCTCCTGCCTCTCCCACTCCAGCTCCTCTGCCAGACACAGCTGCTTCAGCTTCTCCAGCTGCAGGAACTCCCTCTCCATCTGGTACTGGGTGATCTTGCTGTCATCCAGGCCGGGGAACATGGGCAACGAGGCCAGGGCCTCCAGAGAGGCTGCGATGGCCTCCAGGGTCTGGTCAGAGTACAGGGCAGGGAAGCCAGTCATGATGTCAGCCAGAGCGCTGGGCAGCAGGTCCTTGGGCAGGCCAGTTCCCAGGCTGATGATCTGGTTGCCTGGGTCGGTGGTGGGGATGAAGCCATAGGGGTATGGAGCTTGGGCTGGCTGCTCCTGGAGGGTGGTGGTAGGGGGTAGGGTGGTGCTGAAGATGGACCCTGGCTGGGTGGTAATGGCATATGTAGAAGGAACAGGGGCTGCTATGGAGGAGTATACCATTCCGTCTGAGGATCTAAGGACACTATAAGCAGAGACCTGGGAATATGGAGCAGTGGATATCCCAGTGTAGGCCCCAACAGCTTTACTAGTGTAGTCTAGAGCTTCACCTGTCATGACGGGTCCAGAAATGTAGGTTTAAGTCAATGAGTAAAACATCATACTGTATATACATGTTCTGTACAAAATAAAGGCCATGCAGATTTGATTTGGGGAGATCATAGCACTAAGCATGCAAGCATCTCCAGTCTGTCCAGCTAGCACGATGCAAAGCCAAAATATCGTGGGAGAACACGAAGGCATACGCATGCATCTGTGTAAAAAGAAAGAAAAGACAAAAGGAACAGAACATTGATGGAAATCTAGATAATTTCATAAATCATGCAAAAGTACAGTAAATGCTCATTAAAATCATAATGGAAAACAATGATAACTGAAATAATTTTACATTCAGAAATCAAATTCAAGCAGTTAAAAAAGGAACACACCAACCTGCAGATATATTACCAGCTGTCAGGTCTACCGCACTGTCCAAGACTTTATAGTCATATTCGTTCTTTCCATTATAGAGGAAGAGTCCTGCATCAGCCAGATTGGTCTCAGACAAGGCCTTGCCATTCAAGACCTTGATTCCATAGACCCCAGCATGATCATACTGGTAGTGGTCGTCTCTGTAGCCGAAGAGGTTGTCAGGCTGGGTAATAACTGGTGGATGGGTCCTACAGCTCCCTGTGAAGGGTAGCTTGTAGATGACGTCACAGCACACATTTTTCCCAGCTGTCAGATCTATGGGCGTCCCATCATCCTCTACAATCGTGGTCACCACACCTGGGCTGGTGCCGGACAGAGCCACCATGGCCCTAAGGGGTCTGGAGGTGGACAGGTCCACGGCCCCAGCCAGCTCTGAGAGCATGGATCCCCCATTGCTGACAGCTGGGGCCATGGTCACTGGAAGCCTGCTATCTACTGTGGAGGCTCCATAGGACAGGTTAATTGGTGTCTCTGTGTCTCTGGCTATCACCGTGCTGACGATAGGTGGACAGTCTACACGCCTATACACTATCTGTGCCAGAGGCTCGAATGGTTTGTATGTGGTAAGAGGGAGAGGCATGGAGGCAACATAACCCTGCAGATCTAAAGGCTTTTCTTCTGGCTCGCTGGTGTAGGAGGCAATGGTGGCTGAACAGGTGACAATAGTGATGCTATCAGTGACAACAGCCAACGTGGTGGAAGGGGTGATCTCAGCACTCAGGTTCACTATCTCTGGCTGCACTGCCGTATGTCGGCCACTAGAGTTGCTACAGACAGACTGGCGACTCGATTCCTGAGGCGTCAAGTCCATCCCTGAATCGGTCATCTTTACACCGACCTTAATGGTGCAGAGGTCAATGGCATCACCGGAGTAGATCTTCCCGTTCTGTTTGGGAGAGGGCTGGACTTTAGCCAGGTCTGGCTGGATAAGGATGGCCAATGCGTCTGACGCAGGAGCCTGGGGCAGCCTCTCATGAACTACAGACACAGTGGTTCTCTGAACCTCGGTGGTGACCACCTGAGTGACCAAGCTGGGCAGCCTCTCTGGGGGCTGGGCTGAGGTGGAGATAGAGGAGGAGTACACGTGGCTCAGGCTGGACACCACCTTCTCAGGCCCACGGATTTCCTGGCTCTCTATCGACTCCTGGTGGAACTTCCTGGTGATGGTGACTGGAGCCATGGGGACAGTCTGGGGAACCTCCTGGCCAGAGGGAATTGACATTCTCCTGGTGTAGGCTTCAGTTGTAATGACCTCCAGGGGGGTCTCATACTCTGATGAGTAACTCAGGACCTCTGATACTGCCTGTGGTGGTTGCACTGCTGAGGGGATGGATTCTCTCCTGTATTGAACTTGGGCAGCATATGCCTCTAGAGGTACCTCTGCCTCTGCAGGAATTGTGATAACCTGGGCCATAGTTAGAAGCTGCTGCATGGTTATAGACGCTCTTTTTGTAGTGGAAATAGCCTCAGTTGTAACCACTTGGGTGGGAGTTTCATACTCTGATGGGTAAGTCATTACTTCAGCAAATGTGTATGGTTGTTGTGCTACAGAGGATGTGGATGTCCTTCTAGTGGTAGTGGCCTCAGTTGTTATAACCTCCGTAGGCATTTCATACTCTGGAGGAAAAGTCATTCTTTCAGCCATTCCTTGTGGTTGTGGTGCAGATGATCGTATTGATGGTGTGTCCTGCTGTAATGGCATTACCTCTGCCATGGTTTGTGGTTGCTGCATTTCCAATGGTATTGATGCTCTTCTAAAGATAGCCTCAGTTGAAACCACCTCTATCAGAGATGGTGACTGATGCATGGTTGAGGGTGTAGCTTCTACATGGATTTGGGTGGCCATAGCTCCCGTTGGTATTTCCTGCTGTAATGGCATTACCTCTGCCATGGTTTGTGGTTGCTGCATTTCTGATGGTATTGTTGCTCTTCCAGACATGGCCTCAATTGAAATGACCTCTGTAGGTATGTCCAGCTCTGCTGGTAAAGCCATTACTTCAGCCACATATTGTGGCTGCTGAGGTACAGCAGGTATTGATGCCCTTCTACCAGAGGCTTGAGTTGCAGACACTTCTACAGGAACCCGTGGCTCTGATGGCATCGTCATAACCACAGACACTGTCTGCGGTGGCTTGGCTGTTGGAGGTTTATACGGTTTCTTGATTGGAGCTGGGACATTGTGTACCTGAATAGGCATCTCAGACCCAGCTGAAACTGTCACCACCTCAGCCATACCACACGGAGGCTGCATAGCTGATGGTATGGAAGGCCGTCTTGCTGTTGCTAGAACAGTGACTCCCTCTAGGGGTGCTGCTACTTCGACTGGTCCTATTGCTGCTGGTGGTGGTGGTGGCTGCCTCAATGAGGGAACTGATGCTCTCCTGACATTGTCCTGGGCTGAGAAGGCCTCAATGGGTGACTGCTGTTCTGACGGTGTGGTTCTAACCCCCGGGCCTGTCTGCTTAGAGGGGAGGATGGAACCTCTTCTGATGGGGGCTTGGACAGTGATTCCCTCTGTGGGTGTACCAGGCTCTGAGGGCAGAGTTATCACAACATACGTCTCCAGACACTTGGCGTTCCTTGGAGAAAGAGGGGACCTGGGTGAGGTAGCACTCATCTTGGATTCCACTGGGGTGGTCAGACTCAGAGACAGGGCATTGGGAGGTTCTCTGGTCCTGGGCAGTGTTGTGGCTGTGAATGGATCTGCTGAGCTGGCTTTCGGAACCACTTCTCTGGTCGTGGGAAGTGTGTGGCTGGCAGTGGGATACACTGGAGGTTTGACACTCTCCCCTGGTCGGTGGCTGAACACCAGCCCTGCAGGGATGGACACAGGCTTGGGGGGGACTGGAGGGGGTGCAGGGGCCTTGTGTACTGGACTGGGGTCTGAGGTTGTTACAGTTGCCTGTGCCATTGTCAAAGCAGCTGAGACTGGCACTGATGTTGGGACTGAAGGTGAGATGGAAATGGAAGGCTTTTTGGGATAAACAGCTAGCTTTAGTAATGTGGCAGGGGGTGGTGGAGGAGGCAAAGGAGGTGTTGGGGTATCTGCCAAAGGTATATATGTGTCTGAGCTGTGTACAGCAGGAACAGAGGGAGCAGTATAGAAAGGAGCAACACTGACAACCACAGGCCTTGCTGCTATCTGACTACTGCCATCAACCACAGCAGAGGTGGTAGTTATTGCAACTGAGTTTGCCACAAGGTCTTGGGTTGTCTGGCTGAGCACTGACATGTTCTCCACATTGGGAACTATGATGACTATATGCCCCTGTCTGGTTGGGGGCATCATAACCTGAGAGCCAGCAACACCTTCTGGCCGGACATCCTCCACTAGCGACTGTACATTCACCACCACAGGCAGAGCTGCTCCCATGGCTATTGTGGTAGTCACGGTCGGGGAGACATTATGGATGGCCCTGATAGAGGTAGGCTCTGCTGAGGTTTGGGGCAGGGAGACAGATGTAGACCTAGGTGGAGGGGGAGGTGGGGCTTTTTTGGTGGAGGCTTGTCTCTGAATTCGGCGTGTCCCTATGGCTGGGACTACTACTGGGGTTGGAGGTGGGGCAGCAGTCTGGACAGGGACTGAATGCACCACTGTAGCCTGGGCAGGAGCCGAGGATGTCACAGGTAGTGGGGCTTGGGGTGAAACTGAAGAGGTGATGGTAACCAGGTCTGGCATTTGGACTACAACTGGAGCTGGGGCTGGAGTTGGAGCAGAGACTGTAGCCGAAGTTGACATTGCACTGGGAGCAGCTGGGACCGGAGATGTGGCTTCAGAAGGTACTGGGCTTGGTACTGGAGTTGGTGCTGTGACCTGTACAGAAGGTGGACCCTGAACAGACATCTGGGATGGAGATGTAACCAGGTCTGGCATTTGGATTACAACCGGATCAGGTATGTGCACCACCACTGAGGCAGGGACTGAGGCTTGGGGTTGGGCTAGTGGAGCAGAAGCATGGACTGTAGTTGTAGCTGGTGTTGGTGCTTGGGTTGGATCTGTCACCACATCTGGAATTGTGACCAAAACTGTGGTTGGAGAAACAGCCATAATGGGAGCAATAGAAGGAGGGGAGATATCAGCAGGCAGCTGAGCTGCGAAGGGAGCTGCAGCTTTGGCCAGGTCTGGTGTTGGAGTAGACACTGGAGTAGAGTCAGAGGAGAGAGGACTTGGAGCTTGGAAAGAGGAGGAGGAAGTAGCATTGGAGGCTAGACTTGAGTCTGGAGTTGCTGGTGAGGTGGGAGGTGATACTGGAGAGATTGGTGATGTTGTGGTGGTTGTACTGGTGGCTAGAACTGTCTCAGGGGCAGGAGCTGGAGTAGCTTTCGAATGGGGAACCTCACACACTAAAATGATGGGTTCAATCTCAGCTGCCTCTGTTATTGGTGTATGTTCTGAAACTGGAGGGGACTCTACCTGTTCTTTAGTCTCAGACTCATCGCTAGGGGTAATATCAGAGGACACTCCCACTCCATACTCCTCTATTATACTATCATCTGTCTCATCCTCTCCAGAGGAACACTGGGTGATCTTCAAATCCGGTATGGGGAAAAGAGCCCTCCTCATAGTCATATCCTGAGGAACTGTTGGCTTGGCAACGTAGACCTCGGGCCGTTTAGGAGGTTCAGAGGGTCGTGGTGGAGCAGGGCGTTTCTTCCTCTTAACGTAGGTAGAATCCGCATCTAACATAGGCTTTTCTCCCTGTGCCTCACCAACTTTGCAGCTCTCAGCTGCAGCACTGGATGGTGCAGTCACATGTATTTCTGGAGTTGGAGTGTCCATCGCTGACTGAGCCCTCTGAAACTCCTGCTCTATCAACATCAGTTCCTTCTTCTTCAGCATCATCTCCTCATACACCTCTTCAGGAGATCTTAAACTTTTCTTCCCTGGCTCTTTAGCATGGTCTTTACTGGGCTGCTCCGGTAGGGCTGAACTAGGTTTAGCTTCAGGCTCCACTAGGGACTCATAGAGGTAGTCCTCTATGGCCATGCCTCCGTAGAGTGGCTCTATCTCAGGGACTGGCTCTGTCTCTCCTTTAGGAGATCTAGCTTTCTGAAGCATCTCCTCATATACATCCTCTGCATTCTTTAGTGGCTCTGCAGTACTGAACTTCTGTCCTTTTGGGACAGCTATCTTGGCCTCTGTGTGAAACGCCTCTGAATCAGACTCCATGCTAGGAGAATAGTCAGAGCCTGAGGACTTGTGAAACACTTCCATCTCTCTAGCCTGCCTCATCTCCACAGTGGGCGAGGCATTTTCAATAGGAGACAGGTTACTGGGCGAGGTTACAGGCTTATCCCATTTCCTCTGAGTCTGTAGTTCGTCTTTATCCCTCTTGGACTTCTTGGAGCTCCTCTTCCCCTGCTGCTGGTCCGACTCCTGTTTCCCCTGCTCCCTGAGGTGATCTTCTTCCTCCCTGAGTTCCTCCTCTTCTGACGAGTCCTCGATGGTGGGAAGGGACTGGCCTGCCTGCCTGTGCTTGGCCTTGCGGTGGTGTTTCCCCTCCCCACTCCTCTTGTGGCTGGGGCTGCTGTCGCTGTCCTCCTCCAGAGAAGAGGCTGAGGTGGGGGAGGTTCCAGGGGTGAAGCTGGACACCTGGACACTGGATGACCCCTCACCTTTGGATTTGTCCTCCAGAGACTCTGTGATGCTCTCCACCTCAGTATCTCCATCATCCATGCTCTTTGTTCTCTGTAACGTCATGTCTTTCTTAAACACAGTGGTGGTGAGCTCAGACCTATCTGCAGTGGTTTTAGCCTCAGATCCTGGAAGAGATGGTCTCCTGGCTGGGCTGTCTTCATTATCCATAATGCCTTTCTGTAGCAGAAGTTTGGATTTGCCTGATTCGTTATCCACCTCAGCCTCCTTGGTCTCCTCCTCTCTACTCTCTTTCTCATCTTTTTCCTCCTCTGAGAGAAACATCTCCTCCTCTCCTGTCATCCCCATGATCTGCCTGCGGATGAACTCCTCCTCATCCACAGATGAGTCTGGGCTGTCTGCTTTGTAGTCCTCGCTACTGGATGAGGCTGCCGTGCTGACTGCTATCGCACTTAACCTCCGTCTCTGGACCTGGGGCGAGGGAGAGGGTTCGCTCCCACTGCTCTCCTCCATCTGTACATAATTCAGACGCCTCTTCTCCACATTCACCTCTTCCTTGGAAGGCATGGCTGTGTCAGCGGTCGTGTCAATCATAGGGACATTTCTGTCTGTCTGCAACTCCTTCAGCTCTTCCTCTGAGCTGTAGGAGCCCTGTGAGATAGGAAGTATATCTGGTCCATCCTGGGACTTGATACTATGGTCCTCAGTCTTGGTGTCAGCCTCAAATGGACTGGCTGGGCTGGACGGTACCTCAACTACTACCTGGTCTGCTAGGAGGGAGTCTGCAGTTGACTCTTTCTCCTCCTGAAAATGAAAAAAAAGCATCACATTAAAATGTGCTTGTCCTATGCATGGACAAATAAAAACATATGTCTCACACATGGGATATGGGATAAGCCATATGTCTCACACACTTTGCTATCTGTTTTAGTTTATGGCTCCTGGAGCACATTCTATTTGTGTGAACAGTTAAGAACTATGGCAGCAATCTGTATTTGTATGGAATCACAATCTTGACTAAAGTTTGTAGGAATTATGTTAACAACAAACACAAACAACAATACATTGATTTAAACTGTTGAACAAATGCTTGCCTCCACAGTCTCCTCAGTGAGAATCTGCTGAGGTTCAGGAAGGACATCATCCACCTTTTTAACCAATGGAGCGGCCTCTTTCTTGATAGTATCAGCTGTTGGGACTGGTTGTGGAGTTACCCTCTCAGGCACTGTGACAGGTACTGGTTTCTGTTGCTTCAGTGGCTTCTCAACCTTCTCTGCTGGCTTCTCAACCTTTTCCTCTGCTGGTTTAGGTAACTCTGCTGGTTGAGCCTTAGCCTTCGCAGTGGCTGGAGTGACAGCAATGGCAGTAGCGACTGTGGTGGGTAGAGGAGCAGGAGCAATCATGGCCTCAGTCATTGGGACAGAGACAACAGGAGCAGCTACCACTGGAGTCTTGGGTGGTTCAGATTTAGGTGGCACTGGTTTGGGCAGCTCATTTGTAGGAACTTCTGCCACAGAAGACTCCATTTTTGGTGCCTCTGTCTTGGCGATCTTCACCTTGAGAACTTCTGTCTTTGGAGCCTCAGCCTCTGCGACCGCATTGGGAGCTTCAGCCTCAGAGACTCTCACCGTTGGCTCCAGCTCCTTTTGTGCAAGAGCAGGTGTTAGTGTAGGTGGAATGGGCTCTGATATGAGAGGAACAGCCTGGGCCTCGGTTGTGGTTGCTGTTGGAAACAGGGGCTCTGTCCTGGTGGATGTGGCTACAGGCTGTGGTGTGGGCTGGGCACCAGTCATTGTGAGTTGTGGCTGGGCCATCATCCCCATGTCTCCCAGCTGACCCGACAGAGCTCTCTGTGTCTGGCAGTTCAGACACAGCCATTCCTTTTGTCAACACAGAGAACAACACACAGTGGTTAGTAGTCAGATCATCTATTACTTCTGTCAATAGAGGGGACAACGCACAGGTGGCAAGTGCTTATTACAGACCATGTTGGCATTATTCCAAGCCAACACATGGCTTTGTTCCAAATACAATAGAGGAAAAATAATTCACCTTCATAATATTGATTTTTGAACAGCATTCATCACCGATACAAAAGCAGCAAAATGTCTTGATGTCACTACATACAAATGTCTTACCTCGTCAGAAAACAAATCATATCTTACAGGGAATCTTATTGCTATTTACATGAAATCACTCAACATCAGCATTGACTTTTTGCTCCATTTATTTTGGGCCAGTTGAGAAGAAAAGCATTATCAGTAAACTCTGCCTAGAGCAGAGCGCCAGTGGTGTACTATTCAATCACCATGTGTGTGTGAGATATTAGGATATACCATACGCTTGCACAGATAAACCCACATGCACACATCAAATCAAATGTATTTATATAGCCCTTCGTACATCAGCTGATATCTCAAAGTGCTGTACAGAAACCCAGCCTAAAACCCCAAACAGCAAGCAATGCAGGTGTAGAAGCACGGTGTAGAAGCACATAACACTTAAATGATACTTATAAACACATGCTCTACTGTACATATTAGTGTACGTATTCAAAGATGTATATATTTGGAGGAATAAAGATAGCTAAACGCACGCATGCAACATTTGTTTAGCTACGTAAGCCTGTAGTTGGATCCAATTTTGATTGTGTGTTGAGGACGACAAAGATGATTCAGTGTGCTTCCTAGATCATGAAGTTGAAGAATATGTACTGCTTGTTCAAGAAAGTCAATGGTGACACACACACACTTTCTCAAGGGGATTAGTGCTGGCTCAGAGACCAGTGACGTATATTAATCATATTTCATGGGGATGTCACGTGCTGATGGGAGCTTTAGCGAGTGATGTAACCCACCTTCTGTCATGGCCAAGCTTAGGCAATGTAGTACAAACCACACCCAGATGTGCCAGGGATCCCGTGTGTGTTCCCAGAAACAAGCCCAAAATACCTCCACTACCACGCCCTTGCCGTGTGAACATTTGTGGTCAGGGGTCACAACTAACAAAAAAGCCTTTGCTACATAGCCTAATGCTTAGAATAGACACAAAACAGTCAAATATCTCCACATGCACTCGGATTTCCAATATCTTTAGAAAGGGTTTATAAGTGTTTCCATAACATCTCTCAACAGGGGTGACAACGTGATTTAATACTCAAGAAAGCATATGGTCACAGTGCAAAGGTCAGCACAGAATAAAAAATAAGTTCGTTATGATAGCAGCAGATCCATTAGGTGCTTTTGTCAGATACTGAAATGGAAATGCTCTCTTTCTGACCTCACATTGAGGCCAGCTTCACTGCAAGACAACAGCTCAGGCGTACTGCACCATCAAACACCGCCCACTGCTTGGCTATACTGAAACCACACAAAATAAAAGTATATTTAAAAAAGCACCCACGGTAAATGGAATTCCCATTTCGTTACACTGAGAATGTAGGCTAACTGTTTCATGTTCCCTGTTATTTGTCATGTCTACTCCCGCTCCTCCTCTCTGGCACTCAATGACAACACATGTCCCCATCGTTACGCGCACCTGTGCTTCACGAGACTCACCTGGACTCCATCACCTTCCTGATTACCTCCCATATATCTGTCACTCCCTTTGGTTCTTTCTCCAGGCTTTATTGATTCAGTTCCTGTGTTTCATGTCTGTACACTACTCGTGTTACTTGTTTTGGTTCATGTTTCATTTTTTAAATTCAATTCACTCCCTGTACTTGCTTCCCGACTTCCAGCGTACACGTTACATTATTGTCCCTATGATCACTGTATAGTTGATTTTATGTATGCTTGTAGTTGGCTATAGAAATCCCCATCAACTGAGGAGGGGTCACCATTTATAGTTGGATGGAAATGATCCAACCATTGTGTTGAATATGTAATAAACTACATTCATTAATCTGACTCCATTAGTATGTGAATAAATGCAACAGGCCCTGTGAGTCTCTAGAGGATCTAGTCAAGGTAGCGAGACTTGCGTCACCACTTAGTATGAATATAATGAACATGTGTCTAACTTGCACCGCTCTGCAATTATTAAGAGACTAGATACAAATAGCTAATCCTGGCGACCAATTTATTTAGGCAAGTAGATCAGGGATGACAAGGTGGAACCCAAGCATATGTTACGTGTATAGTGTAATTAACAATTACCAATAGACCTACTAAATGATAAGCATATATTCAATCAAACAATTACTCTGTAAAATGACGAAGCACCGCTGAAACGCATAATATTTCACTCCGAACACTGCAGCATAACCAAACACCTTCCTCCACTATTCTTTGGTCTGCGATGAGGCTACAATACCGTCAAGTTTCCCGGGGAAGCTGTGAAGCATGGGGAAGCTGTGAAACGAGCTGTAGCCTTTTGCTTATAGGCTGTAGCCTATAATGTTTCAACAATCATCAGTTGATTCAGAAAATCATTTTCAGCATCACAGTAAAGTGAACAGCTGTTGTGATAGCAAGGTTTTCTAGAATGTTTTGATGTTTCATACGTTTCGAAAAGGACAGTCCAAACTATACATGGTAAAAATGTAGGCCTATAGCATTTTAAAAATAGGTTCAAAAGCTTAAAACTTTATTTCCTTGTAATTAATTTTATCCAATGGCTTCACCTGAGTGTCCTTGCCAGCCAGTGTAGGGCAGCACTTTACATTATTCAAATGTTAGTCTTGTGAATCTCTTATTTATAGTTTTTGATTGAAAACGGGAACAATGGGAGCGATGAAAGGTGAAAATGATTTGAATGTGAGTGTCCAGGCAGGGCAGCATTTTACAACATTCAAATGTTATAGTGTTGTGAATCTCTATGCATATTTTTTTATCTTTAAAATGGGAACTATGGGAGAAATGGACAAATACTGATTTCCAAACTCAATGGACTACATTCTTATTCATATTATCAAAACATGAGATAGTTAAGGGGTATGAACCAGGGACCCTCTGCACACATCAACAACAGTCACCCTCCAAGCATTGTTATCTAGCAATAGGTAATGATGCTTCGTGGGAGGCAGATGTTGATGTGTGCAGAGGGTCTCTAGTTCGAGCCCAGGTTGGGGCGAGGAGAGGGACGGAAGCTATACTGTTACATTGATGCTGCTGACCTGGATCACTGGCTGCTGCGGAAAAGGGGGAGGTCAAAAGGGGGGTGAGTGTAACCGATGTGAAATGGCTAGCTAGTTAGCAGGGTGCGCGCTAATAGTGTTTCAATTGGTGATGTCACTCGCTTTGAGACCTTGAAGTAGCCGTGGCTTTTGTGGAACGATAGGTAACACTGCTTCCTGGGAGGCAGTTGTAGATGTGTCTGGTTTGAGCCCAGGTAGGGGCGAGGAGAGGGGCGGAGGCAACACTGTTACATACAGAATACAAATATTCAAAAACATGCATCCAGTTTGCAATGAAGCACTAAAGTAAAAAAGCAGAAAATGTGGCAAAATAATGTAATTTTTGTCCTGAAGTCAAAGTGTTATGTTTGGGGCAAATCTAACACAACACATCACTGAGTACCACTCATCTTTTCAAGCATAGGGGTGGCTGGATCATGTTATGGATAAGCTATTCCTTGGCAAGGACTAGGGAGTTTTTTGGGGGATAAAAATAAACGGAATATAGCTAAGCACAGGCAAAATCCTAGAGGAAAACCTGGTTCAGTCTGCTTTCCAACAGATGCCTTCAGCAGGACAATATATACACTCGAGTTGCTTACCAATACAACATTGAATGTTCCTGAGTGGCCAAGTTACAGTTTTGACTTAAATGGGCTTGAAAATATATGGCAAGACTTGAAAATGGCTGTCGAGCAATGATTAACAACCAACTTGGCAGAGCTTGAATCATTTTGAAAAGTCATCGCCGCCAAAGGTGATTCTAACGTATTGACTCAGGGTGTTGAATATTTATCTAATCAAGATACATTCATATTTTTCAAAATAGTTTTACAAATGTTAGAATTTTAGTTTAGAGTAGTTTTTGTAGATCGTTGAGAAACAAAAGGACAATTCAATTCATTATAATTCCACTTTGTAACAATACAAAATGTGAAAAAAGTTAAGCGGTGTGAATACTTTCTGAAGGCCCTGTAGCTCCTTCCACCAGCCTCCACTGCCAGGTAGTCTACCCCGGTTGTAAAGTGGATTAAGGTGCTTCATTTCAAATATTGAGCAATTAATATAGCAGCAATACGATAGTTGACTTCAGAAGAGTTACAGGGTGTGTTGAGAGGTGATGTCCCATCCTCCCAGGCATTTGGCATGGTGCAGGAGTAGATAGGGTCAAAGTAGTGGAATGGAGTAGTGGGGTTTAATGAGCGTAGGTGGCAGCTGCAGATAAGTACATGGGTGTACAATAATTTACTGCAGAAGAGCTAATAGGTTGAGGATTTTAATTTGTATGAAATGGTGGTATGTAGGGTTAAATGGTGGTATATAGGTGTAGGGTTAAATAGTGGTGTGTATATAGGTGTAGGGTTAAATAGTGGTGTGTATATAGGTGTAGGGTTAAATAGTGGTGTGTATATAGGTGTAGGGTTAAATAGTGGTGTGTATATAGGTGTAGGGTTAAATAGTGGATATATAGGTATAGGGTTAAATAGTGGTGTGTATATAGGTGTAGGGTTAAATAGTGGTGTGTATATAGGTGTAGGGTTAAATAGTGGTATATAGGTATAGGGTTAAATAGTGGTGTGTATATAGGTGTAGGGTTAAATAGTGGTGTGTATATAGGTGTAGGGTTAAATAGTGGTATATAGGTATAGGGTTAAATAGTGGTGTGTATATAGGTATAGGGTTAAATAGTGGTGTGTATATAGGTGTAGGGTTAAATAGTGGTATATAGGTATAGGGTTAAATAGTGGTGTGTATATAGGTATAGGGTTAAATAGTGGTGTGTATATAGGTATAGGGTTAAATAGTGGTGTGTATATAGGTATAGGGTTAAATAGTGGTGTGTATATAGGTGTAGGGTTAAATAGTGGTGTGTATATAGGTATAGGGTTAAATAGTGGTGTGTATATAGGTATAGGGTTAAATAGTGGTGTGTATATAGGTATAGGGTTAAATAGTGGTGTGTATATAGGTATAGGGTTAAATAGTGGTGTGTATATAGGTATAGGGTTAAATAGTGGTGTGTATATAGGTATAGGGTTAAATAGTGGTGTGTATATAGGTATAGGGTTAAATAGTGGTGTGTATATTGGTATAGGGTTAAATAGTGGTGTGTGTATATAGGTATAGGGTTAAATAGTGGTGTGTATATAGGTATAGGGTTAAATAGTGGTGTGTATATAGGTATAGGGTTAGTTGGTGGTGCAAGTTTTTCCTTTTAGGAACAGGAACAATGAAGATAATTTAATGTTGGTAGGTAGTGACTGGCCTCACATTTTATTACAGTAGGTGGCGGTGTATAGACCTTTAAGTTGGATTTCATCTGCCAACCCAATCCTAAAGAAGAAGAAATATAGCAGCATGAGAAATCTGGGATCCTCTTTTAAATAGTGGCAAGTCTGTTTTCACACACGATTGTGCAATGACTGGGCTCATAAGAACACATGTTTTACTAAGCTCTGTAGGCTATGGGCTCTCCAACCCTGTTCCAGGGGTTCTACAAATCTTATGAAAACATATAGGCCATATGTGCTAGGCTATATGATGCATGCAACTATGGTTTGAAAAAGTGAGCACATGCTGGGCATCATTGCCAAGAGATAATAATCTGACCCTTCAGACTATTCTCAATTTAATCTTGTTATATATATACAGTACACTAAATATATGTATGAAATTAGTTTAGAATGGGCCATTATCATGCACCTTATCATGCACCTGTCATCCGTATGCACTTGAATACCGAATTGAGGACGCTTTTCCATAGGTTGATTTTCATGCCAGGCAGGTAAGCTACTCCAGTTGTAAAGTTAAGCAATGTGCTATTAGGATAGTTGAGAAATGAATATAGTCCTAGCCTATAGAAAGCTGATGGGATCCTCCTCTTTTTAATAGAGGGCATCAAAACTCTGTTTTCTCACGCAATCGCATTGCAACATGGGCTTACAGGAACACTTACAAGCAACAGGTGATCATATTCTGCTCTAAATTCTAAACTGTTTTTCGCCGTAACACTACGCAGCTGATTGAAATTGTCAAAGCTTGATGATTAGTTGATTATTTGAATCAGCTGTGTAGTGCTAGGGCAAAAAACAACGTGCACCTGAGGACCGAGTTTGGGAAACCCTAGGTTAGAAGGATAATGGAGTCCTGAGTACCAGGCCATTAGCGACTGTCCATTAGCAAGTTTGGTAGGCTACTAATGACCATCAGTGGCATCAGAGCGCAGTTGTGGAGAAGCCTAGTTACCAGACTCCTTGGTCACGTGGAATTTGACTGTGGTCATGACTTTGTATCATTTGACTTACAAAACATGCCTACCACTTTGAAGATGCAAACAATTTTTTTAAATTGTGAAACAAACAAGAAATAAGACAAAAAAACTGAAAACTTGAATGTGCGTTAACTTCAATGTGCGAGCCACCATTTGCAGCAATTACAGCTGCAAGTCTCTTGGGGTATGTCTCTATAAGCTTGCCACATCCAGCAAGGAAGGTGGGTACCCATTATTCAAGGCAAACGGCTCCTTCAAGTTGGATGGGTTCCGCTGGTATTCAGCAATCTTTAAGTCTTCCACAGTTTGTCAATTGTATTGAGGTCTGGGCTTTGACTAGGCCATTCCAAGACATTTAAATGTTACCCCTTAAAACACTTGAGTGTTGCTTTAGCAGTATGCTTACGGTCATTGTCCTGCTGGAAGGTGAACCTCCGTCCCAGTCTCAAATCTCTGGAAGACTTGAAACAGGTTTTCCTCACGAATTCCCTGTATTTAGCGCCATCCATCATTCCTTCAATTCGGACCAGTTTCCCAGTCCCTGTCGATGAAAAACATCCCCACAACATGATGCTGACACCACCCAGCTTCACTATGGGGATGTTGTTTTCGGGGTGATGAAAGATGTTGGGTTTGCACCAGATAGGGTGTTTTCTTTGAAGGTCAAAACGCTCAGTTTGAGTATCATCTGACCAGAGTACCTTCTTCCATATGTTTGGGGAGTCTCCCACATGCCTTTTGGCAAACACCAAAAGTGTTTTCTTATTTTTTTCTTTAAGCAATGGCGTTTTTCTGTCCACTCTTCCGTAAAGCCCAGCTCTGTGGAGTGTACGGCTTAAAGCAGTCCTATGGACACATACTCCAATCTCTGCTGTGTAGCTTTGCAGCTCCTTCAGGGGTATCTTTGGTCTCTTTGTTGCCTCTTTGATTAATGCCATTGTTGCCTGGTCTGTGAGTTTTGGTGGGTGGCCCTCTCTTGGAAGGTTTGTTCTGGTGCCATATTTTGTACATTTTTTAATAATGGATGTAAAGGTGTTCTGTGGGATGTTCAAAGTTTCAGATATTATTTTATAACCCAACCCTGATCTGTATTTCTCCACAACTTTGTCCCTGACCTGTTTGGAGAGCTCCTTGGTCTTCATTGTGTCGCTTGCTTGGTGGTGTCCCTTGCTTAGTGGTGTTGCAGACTCTGGGGCCTTTCAGAACAGGTATATACAGTTGAAGTCAGAAGTTTACATACACCTTAGCCAAATACATCAGTTGCAAGGAAGAAGCCACTGCTCCACTGCACATGGGGACAAAGATCGTACTTTTTGGAGAAATGTCCTCTGGTCTGATGAAACAAAAATAGAACTGTTTGGCCATAATGACCATCGTTATGTTTGGAGGAAAAAGGGGGAGGCTTGCAAGCTGAAGAACACCATCCCAACCATGAAGCACGGGGGTGGCAGCATCATATTGTGGGGGTGGTTTGCTGCAGGAGGGACTGGTGCACTTAAAATTATGTGGGTATATTGAAGCAACATCTCAAGACATCAGTCAGAAAGTTAAGGCTTGGTCGCAAATGGGTCTTCCAAATGGACAATGACCCCAAGAATACTTCCAAAGTTGTGGCAAAATGGCTTAAGGACAACAAAGTCAAGGTATTGGCGTGGCCATCACAAATCCCTGACATCAATCCTATAGAAAATGTGTAGGCAGAACTGAAAAAGCATCTGTGAGCAAGGAGGCCTAGAAACCTGACTCAGTTACACCAGCTCTGTCAGGAGGAATGGGCCAAAATGCACCCAACTTATTGTGGAAAGCTTGTGGAAGGCTATCCGAAACGTTTGACCCAAGTTAAACAATTTAAATGCATTGCTACCAAATACTAATTGAGTGTATGTAAACTTCTGACCCACTGGGAATGTGATGAAAGTTGTGAAATAAATCACTCTTTACTATTATTCTGACATTTCACATCCTTAAAATAAGGTGGTGATCCTAACTGACCTAAGACAGGGAATTTTTACTAAGATTAAATGTCAGGAATTGCGAAAAACTGAGTTGTGTCATGCACAAAGTAGATCTCCTAACCGACTTGCCAAAACTATAGTTTGTTAACAAGATATTTGTGGAGTGATGGGAATGAATACTTTTGCAAGGCACTGTACCTCAGCACTGTCTGAAGGCGAAATCATCATGTAAATTCTTACTTATTTTATTATGCTTCCTTATTATATTTATTTTATTCCCACCATTACATCTTAGATTGAGATGTCCTTGGATTGTCAATGAACTACAACACAAGGTAATTTGCATAACTCATTAAAATGGACAAGGTTCCATGTGACAGAGCACACTTGGCAGGGGGTGTGGAGGAAACATTGGAGGAAGAGGAAACAACAGCTCACTTAGAGGGCTGAGGAAAGCCTCTGTGTACCCTGAACAGCATATCTACAGTATCCTGTCCCCCAGTCCCTTTCCTCTCTACACTACCCTGTCCCCCAGTCCCTTTCCTCTCTACACTACAATGTCCCCCGAGTCCCTTTCCTCTCTACACTACGCTGTCCCCCAGTCCCTTTCCTCTCTACACCACCCTGTCCCCCCAGTCCCTTTCCTCTCTACACTAACCTGTCCCTTTCCTCTCTACACTAACCTGTCCCCTGAGTCCCTTTCCTCTCTACACTACCCTGTCCCCTGAGTCCCTTTCCTCTCTACACTACCCTGTCCCCCCAGTCCCTTTCCTCTCTACACTACCCTGTCCCCTGAGTCCCTTTCCTCTCTACACTAACCTGTCCCCAGTCCCTTTCCTCTCTACACTACCCTGTCCCCCCAGTCCCTTTCATCTCTACACTACCCTGTCCCCCAGTCCCTTTCCTCTCTACACTAACCTGTCCTTTTCCTCTCTACACTACCCTTTCCCCCCAGTCCCTTTCCTCTCTACACTACCCTGTCCCCCCAGTCCCTTTCCTCTCTACACTAACCTGTCCCCCAGTCCCTTTCCTCTCTACACTACCCTTTCCCCCCAGTCCCTTTCCTCTCTACACTACCCTGTCCCCCCAGTCCCTTTCCTCTCTACACTAACCTGTCCTTTTCCTCTCTACACTACCCTTTCCCCCCAGTCCCTTTCCTTTCTACACTACCCTGTGTCCCCAGTCCCTTTCCTCTCTACACTAACCTGTCCCCCCAGTCCCTTTCCTCTCTACACTAACCTGTCCCCCAGTCCCTTTCCTCTCTACAATAACCTGTCCCCCAGTCCCTTTCCTCTCTACACTACCCTGTGTCCCCCAGTCTCTTACCTCTCTACACTACCCTGTCCCCCCAGTCCCTTTCATCTCTACACTACCCTGTCCCCCAGTCCCTTTCCTCTCTACACTAACCTGTCCTTTTCCTCTCTACACTACCCTTTCCCCCCAGTCCCTTTCCTCTCTACACTACCCTGTGTCCCCAGTCCCTTTCCTCTCTACACTAACCTGTCCTTTTCCTCTCTACACTACCCTTTCCCCCCAGTCCCTTTCCTCTCTACACTAACCTGTCCCCCCAGTCCCTTTCCTCTCTACACTAACCTGTCCCCCAGTCCCTTTCCTCTCTACACTAACCTGTCCCCCAGTCCCTTTCCCCTCTACACTAACCTGTCCCCCAGTCCCTTTCCTCTCTAAACTACCCTGTCCCTTTCGTCTCTACACTAACCTGTCCCCCCAGTCCCTTTCCTCTCTACACTACCCTGTCCCCCAGTCCCTTTCGTCTCTACAGTACCATGTCCCTTTTGTCTCTACACTACCCTGTCCCTTTCCTCTCTACACTAACCTGTCCCCCCAGTCCCTTTCCTCTCTACACTAACCTGTCCCCCCAGTCCCTTTCCTCTCTACACTAACCTGTCCCCCCAGTCCCTTTCCTCTCTACACTACCCTGTCCCCCCAGTCCCTTTCCTCTCTACACTACACTGTCCCCCCAGTCCCTTTCCTCTCTACACTAACCTGTCCCTTTCCTCTCTACACTACCCTGTCCCCCAGTCCCTTTCCTCTCTACACTAACCTGTCCCTTTCCTCTCTACACTACCCTGTCCCCAGTCCCTTTCCTCTCTACACTACCCTGTCCCCCAGTCCCTTTCCTCTCTACACTACCCTGTCCCCCCAGTCCCTTTCCTCTCTACACTACCCTGTCCCCCAGTCCCTTTCCTCTCTACACTACCCTGTCCCCCCAGTCCCTTTCCTCTCTACACTAACCTGTCCCCCAGTCCCTTTCCTCTCTACACTACCCTGTCCCCCAGTCCCTTTCCTCTCTACACTACCCTGTCCCCCCAGTCCCTTTCCTCTCTACACTACCCTGTCCCCCAGTCCCTTTCCTCTCTACACTACCCTGTCCCCCAGTCCCTTTCCTCTCTACACTACCCTGTCCCCCAGTCCCTTTTCTCTCTACACTACCCTGTCCCCCCAGTCCCTTTCCTCTCTACACTACCCTGTCTCCCCAGTCCCTTTCCTCTCTACAGTACCATGTCCCCCCAGTCCCTTTCCTCTCTACACTACCCTGTCCCACAGTCCCTTTCCTCTCTACACTACCCTGTCCCCTCAAGTCCCTTTCCTCTCTACACTACCCTGTCCCCCCAGTCCCTTTCCTCTCTACAGTACCATGTCCCCCCAGTCCCTTTCCTCTCTACACTACCCTGTCCCCCCAGTCCCTTTCCTCTCTACACTACCCTGTCCCCCCCAGTCCCTTTCCTCTCTACACTACCCTGTCCCACCCAGTCCCTTTCGTCTCTACACTAACCTGTCCCTCCAGTCCCTTTCCTCTCTACACTACCCTGTCCCCCAGTCCCTTTCGTCTCTACAGTACCATGTCCCTTTTGTCTCTACACTACCCTGTCCCTTTCATCTCTACGCTAACCTGTCCCCCCAGTCCCTTTCCTCTCTACACTAACCTGTCCCCCCAGTCCCTTTCCTCTCTACACTAACCTGTCCCCCAGTCCCTTTCCTCTCTACACTACCCTGTCCCCCCAGTCCCTTTCCTCTCTACAATAACCTGTCCCCCAGTCCCTTTCCTCTCTACACTAACCTGTCCCCCCTGTCCCTTTCCTCTCTACACTAACCTGTCCCCCAGTCCCTTTCCTCTCTACACTACCCTGTGACCCCCAGTCTCTTTCCTCTCTACACTAACCTGTCCCCCAGTCCCTTTCCTCTCTACACTAACCTGTCCCCCCAGTCCCTTTCCTCTCTACACTACCCTGTCCCCCAGTCCCTTTCCTCTCTACAGTACCATGTCCCCCCAGTCCCTTTCCTCTCTACACTACCCCGTCCCCCTCAGTCCCTTTCCTCTCTACACTAACCTGTCCCCCTCAGTCCCTTTCCTCTCTACACTAACCTGTCCCCCATTCCCTTTCCTCTCTACACTAACCTGTCCCCCAAGTCCCTTTCGTCTCTACAGTACCATGTCCCTTTCGTCTCTACACTACCCTGTCCCTTTCCTCTCTACACTACCCTGTCCCCCAGTTCCTTTTGTCTCTACAGTACCCTGTCCCTTTCGTCTCTACACTAACCTGTCCCCCCAGTCCCTTTCCTCTCTACACTAACCTGTCCCCCCAGTCCCTTTCCTCTCTACACTAACCTGTCCCCCCATTCCCTTTCCTCTCTACACTAACCTGTCCCCCCAGTCCCTTTCATCTCTACAGTACCATGTCCCTTTCGTCTCTACACTACCCTGTCCCCAGTCCCTTTTGTCTCTACAGTACCCTGTCCCTTTCGTCTCTACACTAACTTGTCCCCCCAGTCCCTTTCCTCTCTACACTACCCTGTCCCCCAGTCCTTTTCCTCTCTACACTAACCTGTCCCTTTCCTCTCTACACTACCCTGTCCCCCAGTCCCTTTCCTCTCTACACTACCCTGTCTCCCCAGTCCCTTTCCTCTCTACACTAACCTGTCCCTTTCCTCTCTACACTACCCTGTCCCCCAGTCCCTTTCCTCTCTACACTACCCTGTCCCCCCAGTCCCTTTCCTCTCTACACTACCCTGTCCCCCAGTCCCTTTCCTCTCTACACTAACCTGTCCCCCAGTCCCTTTCCTCTCTACACTAACCTGTCCCTTTCCTCTCTACACTACCCTGTCCCCCAGTCCCTTTCCTCTCTACACTACCCTGTGTCCCCAGTCCCTTTCCTCTCTACACTAACCTGTCCCCCCAGTCCCTTTCCTCTCTACACTAACCTGTCCCCCAGTCCCTTTCCTCTCTACAATAACCTGTCCCCCAGTCCCTTTCCTCTCTACACTACCCTGTGTCCCCCAGTCTCTTACCTCTCTACACTACCCTGTCCCCCCAGTCCCTTTCATCTCTACACTACCCTGTCCCCCAGTCCCTTTCCTCTCTACACTAACCTGTCCTTTTCCTCTCTACACTACCCTTTCCCCCCAGTCCCTTTCCTCTCTACACTACCCTGTGTCCCCAGTCCCTTTCCTCTCTACACTAACCTGTCCTTTTCCTCTCTACACTACCCTTTCCCCCCAGTCCCTTTCCTCTCTACACTAACCTGTCCCCCCAGTCCCTTTCCTCTCTACACTAACCTGTCCCCCAGTCCCTTTCCTCTCTACACTAACCTGTCCCCCAGTCCCTTTCCCCTCTACACTAACCTGTCCCCCAGTCCCTTTCCTCTCTAAACTACCCTGTCCCTTTCGTCTCTACACTAACCTGTCCCCCCAGTCCCTTTCCTCTCTACACTACCCTGTCCCCCAGTCCCTTTCGTCTCTACAGTACCATGTCCCTTTTGTCTCTACACTACCCTGTCCCTTTCCTCTCTACACTAACCTGTCCCCCCAGTCCCTTTCCTCTCTACACTAACCTGTCCCCCCAGTCCCTTTCCTCTCTACACTAACCTGTCCCCCCAGTCCCTTTCCTCTCTACACTACCCTGTCCCCCCAGTCCCTTTCCTCTCTACACTACACTGTCCCCCCAGTCCCTTTCCTCTCTACACTAACCTGTCCCTTTCCTCTCTACACTACCCTGTCCCCCAGTCCCTTTCCTCTCTACACTAACCTGTCCCTTTCCTCTCTACACTACCCTGTCCCCAGTCCCTTTCCTCTCTACACTACCCTGTCCCCCAGTCCCTTTCCTCTCTACACTACCCTGTCCCCCCAGTCCCTTTCCTCTCTACACTACCCTGTCCCCCAGTCCCTTTCCTCTCTACACTACCCTGTCCCCCCAGTCCCTTTCCTCTCTACACTAACCTGTCCCCCAGTCCCTTTCCTCTCTACACTACCCTGTCCCCCAGTCCCTTTCCTCTCTACACTACCCTGTCCCCCCAGTCCCTTTCCTCTCTACACTACCCTGTCCCCCAGTCCCTTTCCTCTCTACACTACCCTGTCCCCCAGTCCCTTTCCTCTCTACACTACCCTGTCCCCCAGTCCCTTTTCTCTCTACACTACCCTGTCCCCCCAGTCCCTTTCCTCTCTACACTACCCTGTCTCCCCAGTCCCTTTCCTCTCTACAGTACCATGTCCCCCCAGTCCCTTTCCTCTCTACACTACCCTGTCCCACAGTCCCTTTCCTCTCTACACTACCCTGTCCCCTCAAGTCCCTTTCCTCTCTACACTACCCTGTCCCCCCAGTCCCTTTCCTCTCTACAGTACCATGTCCCCCCAGTCCCTTTCCTCTCTACACTACCCTGTCCCCCCAGTCCCTTTCCTCTCTACACTACCCTGTCCCCCCCCAGTCCCTTTCCTCTCTACACTACCCTGTCCCACCCAGTCCCTTTCGTCTCTACACTAACCTGTCCCTCCAGTCCCTTTCCTCTCTACACTACCCTGTCCCCCAGTCCCTTTCGTCTCTACAGTACCATGTCCCTTTTGTCTCTACACTACCCTGTCCCTTTCATCTCTACGCTAACCTGTCCCCCCAGTCCCTTTCCTCTCTACACTAACCTGTCCCCCCAGTCCCTTTCCTCTCTACACTAACCTGTCCCCCAGTCCCTTTCCTCTCTACACTACCCTGTCCCCCCAGTCCCTTTCCTCTCTACAATAACCTGTCCCCCAGTCCCTTTCCTCTCTACACTAACCTGTCCCCCCTGTCCCTTTCCTCTCTACACTAACCTGTCCCCAGTCCCTTTCCTCTCTACACTACCCTGTGACCCCCAGTCTCTTTCCTCTCTACACTAACCTGTCCCCCAGTCCCTTTCCTCTCTACACTAACCTGTCCCCCCAGTCCCTTTCCTCTCTACACTACCCTGTCCCCCAGTCCCTTTCCTCTCTACAGTACCATGTCCCCCCAGTCCCTTTCCTCTCTACACTACCCCGTCCCCCTCAGTCCCTTTCCTCTCTACACTAACCTGTCCCCCTCAGTCCCTTTCCTCTCTACACTAACCTGTCCCCCCATTCCCTTTCCTCTCTACACTAACCTGTCCCCCAAGTCCCTTTCGTCTCTACAGTACCATGTCCCTTTCGTCTCTACACTACCCTGTCCCTTTCCTCTCTACACTACCCTGTCCCCCAGTTCCTTTTGTCTCTACAGTACCCTGTCCCTTTCGTCTCTACACTAACCTGTCCCCCCAGTCCCTTTCCTCTCTACACTAACCTGTCCCCCCAGTCCCTTTCCTCTCTACACTAACCTGTCCCCCCATTCCCTTTCCTCTCTACACTAACCTGTCCCCCCAGTCCCTTTCATCTCTACAGTACCATGTCCCTTTCGTCTCTACACTACCCTGTCCCCAGTCCCTTTTGTCTCTACAGTACCCTGTCCCTTTCGTCTCTACACTAACTTGTCCCCCCAGTCCCTTTCCTCTCTACACTACCCTGTCCCCCCAGTCCTTTTCCTCTCTACACTAACCTGTCCCTTTCCTCTCTACACTACCCTGTCCCCCAGTCCCTTTCCTCTCTACACTACCCTGTCTCCCCAGTCCCTTTCCTCTCTACACTAACCTGTCCCTTTCCTCTCTACACTACCCTGTCCCCCAGTCCCTTTCCTCTCTACACTACCCTGTCCCCCCAGTCCCTTTCCTCTCTACACTACCCTGTCCCCCAGTCCCTTTCCTCTCTACACTAACCTGTCCCCCAGTCCCTTTCCTCTCTACACTAACCTGTCCCTTTCCTCTCTACACTAACCTGTCCCTTTCCTCTCTACACTAACCTGTCCCTATCCTCTCTATACTAACCTGTCCCTTTCCTCTCTACACTAACCTGTCCCTTTCCTCTCTACACTAACCTGTCCCTTTCCTCTCTACACTAACCTGTCCCCCCAGTCCCTTTCCTCTCTACATTAACCTGTCCCTTTCCTCTCTACACTAACCTGTCCCCTAGTCCCTTTCCTCTCTACACTAACCTGTCCCCCAGTCCCTTTCCTCTCTACACTACCCTGTCCCCCAGTCCCTTTCCTCTCTACACTAACCTGTCCCCCAGTCCCTTTCCTCTCTACACTAACCTGTCCCCCAGTCCCTTTCCTCTCTACACTACCCTGTCTCCAAGTACTTCTCCTCTCTCCCTGGCTAAATATGGACTAGTATCTCACACCTCTCCAGCTGGGATACTGGCCTCAGTCCAAGCTGAAGCATCCAATATATTATAGATTACTTGCATGTATCCGTAAGATGAGGTAAAGTTGTAATATTTAGCAACTACTATTACACCAACACATCGGCACTACATCATGTCAACACATACAAGTAATGGGAGTTTAGAAGGATTAAGATACATGTGTTTGCCAGAGTCGAAGACACAATGTTTCGAGAGGTGAACCTTGTAATGATATGGCTGTTACTAGGTTTCCACTCCAGTAGAGACTCCTGACTCCTGGGCCTACCATCATCCATTCCTTTAATTAAATAAGTTTGAGCAGGAGCTCTGTGTTGAGATCAGTGGGAGCAGGGGAGCTGTGCAGTCGTCAATTGTGATTAGTCTCAGAGCTGGATTAACAAGGCCTTCACAGTGACAGCTCTCAGGAAGCTGCTATGTTGACACACAGGGACCCCATACCAGCTAGAGATATAACACCACCACTGTGTATCTGCTGAGCTCTACACTAAATCACACATTCTCTTTAATGCATTGGGCCAACAATCAACCAGCTGAAACAATGAAGTTTTGTGTGATATTTTAGTGTGATGATCTTTACAGCATTTACAGTGGCTTGAGCGACAAGAGGCATTCATCTTATTCAGCTACAACATCGATAGGCATCGATATCAAATAGCACAGGTGTGCAACTCAGCAAAGAATGCTCTTTAAAACAAATGTGAAACCTGAGAGCCTCTAGGTCCAACACACTGCTGCTGTAAGCAAGCATGAACTATTTCCGTAAACATGTCCACATGTCAACATAAACACAACATAACCAATAGCTTGGCTGCATTACTCTATTCACAAGCACACAGTGCGCTAGCCAAGGCCCCTAGCAGCTGGCGTACAGAAATACTGGAGATTTACATCTGATATCATCCCATCCGAGAGGTGAGTTGAATAAAAGTTCAGTGGGTTGTGTTAGAAGCTGTATATTTCAGGCCATCAGAGAAACTCTATTCTTATAGAAGCTCGTGTTGGTAGGTTCCTTATTAATTTCCTGGCAGCTGCCTTTGGCAACGGCTGAAGCTGGCTAATATAGTGTTCTTTTAGCAGCGCCCGAAGTGCTCACACTTCTCATCAATCTGGCCCTCTGATAATAGAGCTTGTTGACCCACTAATCTGCAATAAGCAGAGTGCTTCATTCTAAAGACGATGAGCCCAGGCCCTGCTCTCTCTCTGAAATCTGATGAATGACAAGTCAACATATTTTCCTTTGAAGATAGAAGAGAAAGATTGAGGGAGGGGAGAGAGGGAGAGAAGGGAAGAGGATATGGAGAGAGAGGAGTAAATAGAAAGAAAGAAAGAAAGAGGGGACAGGTCTCTAGGGGGAGATTCTATTCCCTCTTCTTCAACTGACAGCCAAGACCCCCTTCAAAATAGCAAGCAGCACTACTTTCCCATTTTGAAGGGATATTTTAGCTTAAAGGATGCACATCACAGCTAGGAACTGCTCCTATGCACAACACACCGATCACCTGCCCTAAAGTAACGGAGATATTACTCTGTGTCATGACTTCCGCCGAAGTTGTTCCCTCTCCTTGTTCGGGCGGTGTTCGGCGGTCGACGTCACCAACCTTCTAGCCATCGCTGATCCATTTTTCATTTTCCATTGGTTTTGTCTTGTCTTCCATCACAACTGGTTCCAATCCCATCAATTACATGTTGTGTATTTTAACCCTCTGTTTCCCCTTATGTCCTTGTCGGTGATTGTTTATTGTAAGTGTATGTGTACATCTGTACTGGTGTGTGTCGGGTTATGTTACCCATTGATTTTTATTATTATGTTTTCCGGTGTTTTCTTTTGTAAATAAACTGCACCGTTGGTTATTTCTCTCCTGCGTCGGACTTCTCTGCCACCAGTTAAACACCCTTACAGAATCACCGACCAGAACTACGGAGCCGATACCCCGGCCATAGGAGTGGAGGAGCGCGTCCAGGAGCATGCAGTAATACTTTACCATCTTGGTGCCGCCATGGACCGCGTTGTCCAGACAATGGACCCCTGGGAGAGACAGGGAGTTCTTCCAGCGCCTCCACCAGCATAACCCTGGTCTCCCCTGAGCGCCCCTTTCCCGCCTGAACCCAGTGGGATCCGTCTCTCCTTGCCACAGGTGTACGACGGGAGTGCTGCCAACTGCCAGGGGTTCCTGTTACAATTAGACCTCTACTAGACCTCTACTCGGGAGCTGTTAGCTGTCGTCAAGGCCTTGAAGGCGTGGAGACATTTGCTTGAGGGGGCTAGACACCCTTTTCTCATCTGGACTGACCACTGCAATCTGGAGTACATCCGGGCGGCGATGAGACTGAAGACTCGCCAGGCAAGGTGGGCCATGTTTTTCACTCGTTTTGTGTTTACCCTTTCCTAGAGACCAGGCTCCCAGAACGTTAAGGCAGACTCATTGTCTCGGCTGTATGACACAGAGGAGCGGCCCATGGATCCCACTCCCATACTCCCGGCCTCCTGCCTGGTGGCGCCGGTAGTGTGGGAGCTGGACGCGGACATTGAGCAGGCGTTACATGCAGAGCCGGCTCCCCTCCAGTGCCCAGCTGGGCGTCTGTACGTTCCGTCTGCTGTCCGCGACTGTCTGATCTATTGGGCCCACACGTCACCCTCCTCTGGTCATCCTGGGATAGGTCAGACGGTGCACTGTCTTAGTGGGAAATACTGGTGGCCCACTTTGGCTAAGGATGTGAGGGTTTATGTTTCCTCCTGCTCGGTGTGCGCCCAGTGTAAGGCTCCTAGACACCTGCCCAGAGGGAAGTTACAACCCTTACCCATTCCACAACGTCCGTGGTCGCACCTGTCGGTAGATTTTCTGACCGATCTTCCTCCCTCACAGGGTAACACCACGATCCTGGTCGTTGTGGATCGTTTTTCTAAGTTCTGTCGTCTCCTCCCATTGCCCGGTCTCCCTACGGCCCTACAGACTGTGGAGGCCTTGTTTACACACGTCTTCCGGCACTACGGGGTGCCTGAGGATATAGTGTCTGATCGGGGTCCACAGTTCACATTGACTGTCTGGAGGGCGTTCATGGAACATCTGGGGATCTCGGTCAGCCTTACCTCAGGTTTCCACCCCGAGAGTAACGGGCAGGTGGAGAGAGTTAACCAGGATGTGGGTAGGTTTCTGAGGTCCCATTGCCAGGACCGGCTGGGGGAGTGGGCAGCGTTCGTGCCCTGGGCAGAGATGGCCCAGAACTTGCTTCGCCACTCCTCCACTGGCCTCTCTCCCTTCCAGTGTATATTGGGGTATCAGCCAGTTCTAGCTCCTTGGCATCAGAGTCAGACCGAGGCTCCTGCAGTGGATGACGGCACGCGGAGGAAACATGGGACGCCGCCCATGCTGCGCCAGAAAGTTGGCGCAGACCATCACCGCAGTGAGAAAGAAAGAAAGGGGACAGGTCTCTAGGGGGAGATTCTATTCCCTCTCCTTCAACTGACAGCCAAGACCCCCTTCAAAATAGCAAGCAGCACTACTTTCCCATTTTGAAGGGATATTGTAGCTTAAAGGATGCACATCACAGCTAGGAACTGCTCCTATGCACAACACACCAACTGCCCTAAAGTAACAGAGATATTACTTTGTGTCCCTCTCCTTGTTCGGGCGGTGTTCGACGGTCGACGTCACCGACCTTCTAGCCATCGCTGATCCATTTTTCATTTTCCATTGGTTTTGTCTTGTCTTCCATCACAACTGGTTCCAATCCCATCAATTACATGTTGTGTATTTTAACCCTCTGTTTCCCCTTATGTCCTTGTCGGTGATTGTTTATTGTAAGTGTATGTGTACATCTGTACTGGTGTGTGTCGGGTTATGTTACCCATTGATTTTGTATTATTATTCTGTTTTCCGGTGTTTTTTTTTGTTAATAAACTGCACCGTTGGAAACACAGTTATTTCTCTCCTGCGTCTGACTTCTCTACCGCCAGTTAAACACCCTTACACTCTGAGTACAGCAGTGAGATTCTACATAGCCCTAATTGTATCAAGGTTACTATCATTTGAGGAAGACCAGGTCCAAGACAGCGCAAGGTCGCACCTTTCAATCAGATTGGCTCTGCAGGCTATCCTTTCAAACATACAGCCTCAGAAGTCTAAAATAAATGTGACTTGAGCTTTGAGACAAACACACTGAAAAATAAAGTGCTATGGTTATAAACCCTACATGAAAGAGCTTGGCTAGAACCTTGTGAAACACACAGTCTGTGAAGAAGAGTTGAAAGGATGCACCAAGGGGTTAATCCTTATCGCAGCAGCAACAGCCTGGACCAGGGCCTACAGTGGAACACATCTCAACATTTCGAAATTCCGAGTTGAGAGTACAGCAAATGTACCACAGATTAAGCCACTGACCTTGGTTAATAACCTTGGAGCATTTCACTGTGAGTCTACACCTGTTCTGAAGCATGTGACATAACATTTAATTTGATGTGGAGGTGGGTGTGATGATTGCTGCCTTACAGCTATAGGCCTAAAGGTTATGAGGTAGACGTGGACCACGACTTGCAGCTTTTTGTTGTTGTTTACTTCTTTCAGGAGCTTTTTTTGTTGTTTACATCTTTGAGGAGTCCTTTTTATTGGAGAAAATAACAAGTTATAGCACTGTCCTTTTATACAGAGGCTATTGGTGGTGCCAGCACATCTGTACTATCAGACTGCCAAACAGCAATAATGCTTCTCTCTATATTACCCTGTATGGAACATTATAACCAAACAGCCAGTATCGTGGTCCAATTGCAAACAGCTGTAAACAGACCCAGGGATCGAACACAGGTGTCCTAGATAACAGAACATGCACTCAGCCTTTTTCATAAGATAGAGTAGAAAGAGAGAGAGGGGAAATGAACAGACTTGCTACTGGCGTTTGCCCATCTAGTTCTAATGCTCCTCCCTCTAACCAAACCACTGCTTTTTATTATTCTGTAGAGACTAAAAAGGCTTTGGCAGCATGTCTGGCAATCTGAAAAAAAGGTTCAAGAGAAGCACAATGCAGTATGACAATGTGGCAGTCAGCTGCCCCTGCAGTTACACATTCCCAGCCATCGTCCTTCAGAGTTACACAGGCGTGTGTTGAGTGATGTACATACAGTAGTAGCCAGTGTCCCTGTATCCCACAACCCACACCTCAGGCTGCATTGTCTGCTCTCCATGAAAGACACGAGAAGGAGAGTCGATTATGTAAGACCCTCATAAAATGGAGCATTATTCTGCCATAGTGTTGTATGAGCTAGGCTGAGCCTTGTTGAAAACCTGTCTCTGGGAGAAGCACCACAGCATAACAGCTCAGACACGGCAGAGAGGTCTACTCTCATAGCCCTGTTAGTGAGATTCAACATCCAGGCGCGTATGAAGGAACAGGCTTTTCAACTAGCACACAAATTAAAATTCTGAATGTGGCAAATGCAGTATGTCACCTGCAACAAATACTGATAATCATATATTACCTAGAATGCAACCAAAGCAAAAAAATATAAAAATGAAGTGGGCTACCTAAACCTTTGCGTTTCCATTCAATGCTAGCTGCTTTCAGGTTTAATCCAGTGGTATTTGTGTCCTGCCTGTGGAGGCTTGTGTAAAATAACCCACCATTTTATTACAAAGGCATTAGCATCAAAAGATGACCTTTAGAAAAGGTCTCCAGTTGTGTGACTAAGAGATGTTATTACATTGGAACCCTGGTGTATCGGCTAGCTAGTCCACTGTATGAACACTGACATCAGAGTGGTGCCATTTGCGTCCCATGTGGAGAGTTTACGCTATCGAAATGATAATATGAGGAAACAATAATAATACTGAATATTGATATGATATGGCTATAATTTGAGGAACCAACAACAATAATAATAATAATAATGGTAATAATACACCTAATTAACCTTTAGGACGTACTCATGGATGAGTGCTGAGGTTGGACTCAGTCATTCAATCACATATGCTATCGCATGCTCACACACCTGCGAGTGAACAACCAATGGGAAAGACTGTAATGCTAGCTGTAAGGGAAGTACTCTTCATTGCCAGCCTGGTAACATGACCGAATACAAACAGTGCAGCTATTCCCTCCGCAAGGCTATCAAACAAGCTAAGCGCCAGTACAGAGACAAAGTAGAATCTCAATTCAACGGCTCAGACACAAGAGGCATGTGGCAGGGTCTACAGTCAATCACGGACTACAGGAAGAAATCCAGCCCAGTCACGGACCAGGATGTCTTGCTCCCAGGCAGACTAAATAACTTTTTTGCCTGCTTTGAGGACAATACTGTGCCACTGACACGGCCTGCAACGAAAACATGCGGTCTCTCCTTCACTGCAGCCGAGGTGAGTAAGACATTTAAACGTGTTAACCCTCGCAAGGCTGCAGGCCCAGACGGCATCCCCAGCCGCGCCCTCAGAGCATGCGCAGACCAGCTGGCCGGTGTGTTTACGGACATATTCAATCAATCCCTATACCAGTCTGCTGTTCCCACATGCTTCAAGAGGGCCACCATTGTTCCTCTTCCCAAGAAAGCTAAGGTAACTGAGCTAAACGACTACCGCCCCGTAGCACTCACATCCGTCATCATGAAGTGCTTTGAGAGACTAGTCAAGGACCATATCACCTCCACCCTACCTGACACCCTAGACCCACTCCAATTTGCTTACCGCCCAAATAGGTCCACAGACGATGCAATCTCAACCACACTGCACACTGCCCTAACCCATCTGGACAAGAGGAATACCTATGTGAGAATGCTGTTCATCGACTACAGCTCGGCATTCAACACCATAGTACCCTCCAAGCTCGTCATCAAGCTCGAGACCCTGGGTCTCGACCCCGCCCTGTGCAACTGGGTACTGGACTTCCTGACGGGCCGCCCCCAGGTGGTGAGGGTAGGCAACAACATCTCCTCCCCGCTGATCCTCATCACTGGGGCCCCACAAGGGTGCGTTCTGAGCCCTCTCCTGTACTCCCTGTTTACCCACGACTGCGTGGCCAAGCACGCCTCCAACTCAATCATCAAGTTTGCGGACGACACAACAGTGGTAGGCTTGATTACCAACAACAACGAGACGGCCTACAGGGAGGAGGTGAGGGCCCTCGGAGTGTGGTGTCAGGAAAATAACCTCACACTCAACGTTAACAAAACTAAGGAGATGATTGTGGACTTCAGGAAACAGCAGAGGGAACACCCCCCTATCCACATCGATGGAACAGTAGTGGAGAGGGTAGCAAGTTTTAAGTTCCTTGGCATACACATCACAGACAAACTGAATTGGTCCACTCACACAGACAGCATCGTGAAGAAGGCGCAGCAGCGCCTCTTCAACCTCAGGAGGCTGAAGAAATTCGGCTTGTCACCAAAAGCACTCACAATCTTCTACAGATGCACAATCGAGAGCATCCTGGCGGGCTGTATCACCGCCTGGTATGGCAACTGCACCGCCCTCAACCGTAAGGCTCTCCAGAGGGTAGTGAGGTCTGCACAACGCATCACCGGGTGCAAACTACCTGCCCTCCAGGACACCTACACCACCCGATGCTACAGGAAGGCCATAAAGATCATCAAGGACATCAACCACCCGAGCCACTGCCTGTTCACCCCGCTGTCATCCAGAAGGCGAGGTCAGTACAGGTGCATCAAAGCTGGGACCGAGAGACTGAAAAACAGCTACTATCTCAAGGCCATCAGACTGTTAAACAGCCACCACTAACATTGAGTGGCTGCTGCCAACACACTGGCAATGACACTGACTCAACGCCAGCCACTTTAATAATGGGAATTGATGGGAAATGATGTAAATATATCACTAGCCACTTTAAACAATGCTACCTTATATAATGTTACTTACCCTACATTATTCATCTCATATGCATACGTATATACTGGACTCTATATCATCGACTGCATCCTTATGTAATACATGTATCACTAGCCACTTTAACTATGCCACTTTGTTTACATACTCATCTCATATGTTATACTGTACTCGATATCATCTACTGTATCTTGCCTATGCTGCTCTGTACCATCACTCATTCATATATCCTTATGTACATATTCCTTATCCCCTTACACTGTGTATAAGACAGTAGTTTTTTGGGGGGAATTGTTAGTTAGATTACTTGTTCGTTATTACTGCATTGTCGGAACTAGAAGCACAAGCATTTCGCTACACTCGCATTAACATCTGCTAACCATGTGTATGTGACAAATACAATTTGATTTGATTTGAAATAGGGTGTTCCTTAATTAACACTAGTTAACCCAAAGATGACCGAGAGGCGAGAGCAGCACCCAACATGCCAGCGCGCGTCAATGTGTTGGTGACTAAAATTCAACACAGACGTGCACCACTATTAGCAGCAAACAAACGTGTGGAGTATAATTGAAAGGAAACCTTTGAAGTGCAGGGAGCCGGTGATCTGTGAGGGGAGCAGATGGCCGCAGGAGACACATGCTGCTGCTGTACTGATGCTGTGTTGTGTTGGAATTAATCCAGCTCACCTCTGCCTATTAGCATATCATAGGGCCCTGCCATCTCTCACGGGGGCTGGAGTCCCCAGCCAGCGGCAGCAGCAGATCCCATCTCGCTAATGCTGTTGCACAACTCTTAATCACTTTAATACAGTTTCAGTGATGCCGGACCGCCGAGGCTGAGACATCGCCTCGCATGAGCCGTTATGTAATGTCACATCCACTGAGACCTAGCCATGAGAGGGATGTCCCAGGAAGAGGCAGGCAGCCATCACCCACACAGAGTGCATTAGACTATGGTTTTAATACTGTTTGAGGCCCCTCAAAAGATTACATAGAGCCATTGTACTTAGACCTCAGTGCTAATGCATTGTCTGGGCAGCTCTCCAGGCAATCCTTTTCCACACATTTCCAATGCAGGGATCAGTCTCTCATCTGTAGAGGTCTCATACTTTGAAATCCATCTCACTCTCAAAACATGGTGGAGAAAATGCTATATTTTGTCAAATATAAACTGCTCTGCCCCAAGGAAGAATGAACTCGTCAGCACATTTCATTCTATTGCCAGTGGTTTTTTAAACACAAGTCTGTTTGGCTGGAATGGGTGCCAATCACTTAGCATTTCAAGGTTCTTGAAAGCTGCACCGCTAGTCCCTGCTGGCCACTAATGTTTTTATTGGCCCTTTACCCACTAAACCTTTAGAAAGTCTTGAGCGAAACACAACAACACTGAAAACCTCCATTATCACAGCCCGGTTAACTGCATATAGCAGAGAGGATCCATGTTGCCAGCCCTAGCCCTGTCAGCATCCACCCATCAATCCGTCCCCAGCAGCTGGGTGAACTGCTGTGAGCTGTCTGAGCAGGAAGCCAAGGCCTGTTATTATTAGTCATCAGCAGGTAAAATCACCACAAGTAACCTGTAATGACCTACGCTGTTACTGAGTCACTGTTTCAGAAAACATTTGATTGAGTAGACTACAGTGTCCAAAATCACGTATCACAGCACAAGCAAAGGGAGATATATCAAACACTGGTGCTTTACTACTGATACATTTTCATCCAATGTAAGACAATAAGAAGACCTCTGTAGCAAATGCAAATCCAAAATTGGTCTGCATGGTCTGGACCTGGATTTGAGCTAAAACCCAATTGTCATGACGTTGCCTCTTTGGGTGTGGCGAGCCCCATCCCCCTCTCCCTGCCTCCCTCTTTCCTCCTTCAACTAGGTTGCTGTGGTCAGAGAGACGTCGTAAATTCCTGAGGATCTCCTCATGGACACACAGTACAGAGAGAGTACATTTTCATAGAGAACAAAGGAATTCCTTCCAACTCACAGAACTTGAGGTATGAACAAATTTCATGTTCCGGAGAAAGTATAAAAGATCGGTGAAGAATTCAGCTACGAACTGGTCCATTTGTTACAACTTGGGGAAGCTCATGGGAGACGGTGTGGCCACATTACCATAACGCTGTTTATATAATAGCCTCAGATATGAGGTTTACATCTAATTGTTGTATAAGATGGATGAGTGAGCATGATACTGTTTACACAATTTTACAATGTGATTTTGGACTGTTTAATGAAGGAAAACTCAAAAACGGAATTGGAGTTAACTAAATCAGAGGACCGCCCCTGAGCCCAGTTAGGGTCAGACATCCTGGGACAGCCCTTTTATGCAATTCCGAATAAAACCCAACTTTGAGAAATTATCAGCAGACCATGTTTTTCTCCATTAGGAGGGGGCAAAGGCTGTAGACCATTGCTGAATCTTTTAACCATACCACATGGTTAAACACTTAGACTATCGATACCAACAGAATAAGAACAAGTCTTTGATATTAATTACTAGTCTGCAGCTAGGAATTCAGTATCATTGAACGTGAAGAATGACAACCGCGAAACATCCATTCTATAACAAATGAATGAATCTCACTCTGCACTATCCCCTCTAACCAAGACAGAGAGAGAGAGAGAGAGAGAGAGAGAGAGACGACACACTGAGTGTAAATATATATATTGATTGCAATTGTTCCCGAATTAGTGAGCCTTCATGAGCAAAGGATTCGCATTTGAATTGTTATAATTATCACTATGCAGTGACTTCTTAGTCGACCCCCACTTCCCCTTTTGTCTAACAAGCAGCCATGCCGGTTTAGCCCACTAGGGCACATTCTCCTATCATTTCTTGTAACCATATTTACTGTTTGTTTATGCATTTCAGTGAATTACTTAGTTAGTAATAAATAAGTTATTTAAGACAATTGATGTATGGATGACTCATAGTGAAGACTGGGTTTGTGCAGATAACCAACAATTTACGACGTTTGGAATTAGACTAACGTGAGGTAAAGTAAATAATTCATTAATTCGAAGACTAATTGATCAGATAAAATATCTGAAAAGTTATTTTAGAAAATTATAACTTTGCAATCTGAATATTTTTCCTTGGTTAATTACATTTACATGATTAATAAGTTGATCGCGTAATACTAATTACAGAAAATCTTTGATAAAAACTATAAGTCTTAAATATAATGATAGTAAAGACACGACACAATGCAAAACTATAAGACCTGGCTCCTCTAGAAGCAACATAACTAGTCTAAGGCTGGATAATAAAACAGTTTAGTGAGTATATCAACCTCTGCCATGTGCCTATGGGGTTAGCATTTTCTGAATAGTGCACGAGAAATTACACATGCTCAACGAGGCATTGGGGATTACAGAGGCCTTGAAACATGTTTAAGTTATACACAAAATCAAATGTAATTAACATATTTTCACAGTCTTACCTCTGTTTCATGTGGCATGGGGTTAAATCCACAGAGGTTGCAGACAGTGTTCTTGCATTCGGTGCAGGTGTTGTAGTTGGGAGGGTCCTTGGAGCCCTTGTTGAGTTCCACCTTGCAGAGTGGACAGGTGGACTGGCCTGCTTTGAGTGCTGGTTGGGAGGATGCTGCTCCCTTTGGAGGTTCTAATGGGGGTTGGTCCACTTTGGCCTGTAATAATGTGGGGACCTTGGCCTGCTGGGGTTGCTCTGCTTTCTTCTCCTCTGCATTCTGAACAGCAGGTGGTTTGGTCTCCTTTGCAGGGGCCATCTTGGGAGAGGCCGGTGCAGACACCATGGGGGAAGCTGGCAGAGTGGTGTGGGGCTCATCCTGAACAGCTGAGGTGATCAAAGTGGATGCAGAGCTGAAGATGGAAGAGCCAAAGCCAAACATCTTACCCGACACGGACTCTTCAGGATTTGACTGAGCAGGCTGAGATTTAGCACCGCCAAAGCCAAAGAAGCCCACTGACTGCTTTGGGGGCTTGGCCTGTGGTTGTGATACAGCTTTGAGAAGAGAGGTCCCACCTTTTGGAAGCTGTTGTTGAGGCTTTCCAGGCTCCTGCTTTAGGGGATCAGTTTTGGGGTCTATCTTTGGAACTTGCTGGGGCTGTAGTTGTGGTGGGGGCTTAGCATCAGGCTGTTGCAGTGGAGGAGTTAGCTTTTCTGGCTGTTGTGCAGGTGTAGCAGCACCACTGGGTATGGGTATCACTGGAATTGTTTGGTCCACTGGTTTCTGAACAATTCTAGGTTCCTGTTTGTCCTTTGCAACCACAGCAGGTGGAGCATGTTTGGTTTGTGGGGATCCTGGTGCTGGGGTCTCCTCCTTTTTGACTGCAGCCGTTGATGGGGTTCCAGCCGGTATTAGTGTCTCCTGAGGTACAGTGGGTGGAGGAATCTCTTTTTGGGCAGCCGCAGGTGGTGGAATCTCCTCCTTTTGGGGTTTAGCTGGTGCTGGGGTCAGCTTTAGAGATGCAGCAGGTGTGGAGACTTTGCTTGGCAACGGTTGGGATTTAATCATCGGCGGTCCTGGGGGTTCCATTCCTCCAAGAGCTCTCTGCATCTGGCAGTTCAGACACAGCCATTCCTTTACCTGAAATAAAATAACAGTATTGAACATTTTTTTCAACAAACAATCTTGTAGAATTGTATTGCAGTCTAAGGACTTACAGATGCTCTTATCTTAGTTACTATTTAAATGCTTCATACTAGATTTTACAAACATGTAGTAAAACTACTGACATAATGCTCTAAATCTGAAGATGTTAAATCAATGAATAATTTATATCAGACTATATTAATACAATTCTTCCAGATTACAATTTGCTTCCAGGAAGATCATAAACAAATATTAGACCATTTGGAGAAAAGAGAATAGTTATAACAAGAGCTCCATCAAAGCTTCTTGTTATCCTATCTTACAACTCAGATGAAAGAGATGACTGGCAACTATAGACACTGTCAATGCATAGTTAGTATTCTTAAATAACTGTTGTAAAATAAAGCGCAACATTTATGTTAGAGTAGTCAAATTACTTTGATGAAACATAGACAGTTTAATTACCTCTGTTTCATGTGGCATGGGGTTGAATCCACAGAGGTTGCAGACAGTGTTCTTGCATTCAGTACAGGTGTTGTAGTTGGGAGGGTCCTTGGAGCCCATGTTGAGGTCCACCTTGCAGAGTGGACAGGTGGACTGGCCTGCTTTGGGAGATGGTTGGGAGGATGCTTCTCCCATTGGAGGCTCTGATGGGGGTGTGTCCACGTTGGCCTGTAATAATGTGGGGACCTTGGCCTGCTGGGGTTGTTCTGCTTTCTTCTCCTCTGCATTCTGAACAGCAGGTGGTTTGGTCTCCTTTGCAGGGGGCATCTTGGGAGAGGCCAGTGCAGACACCATGGGGGAAGCTGGCAGAGTGGTGTGGGGCTCATCCTGAACAGCTGAGGTGATCAAAGTGGATGCAGAGCTGAAGATGGAGGAGCCAAAGCCAAACATCTTACCCGACACGGACTCTTCAGGCTTTGAGGGGGTAGACTGAGATTTGGGACCACCAAAGCCAAATAAGCCTCCTGACTCCTGCTTGGGGGGTTGCTGTGTGGATGGGATGGCACTACTCTGGCTGGGCTGCTGTGGTGGTGTCTGAGGTTCTGATGTTCTCCGGTTCTCTAGTGCCTTCTGAGCAGGTGCTGAACTGGCTGGTTTCGCAAGCTCCTGCTTTGGGGGAGTGATTTTGGGGTCTAGCTTTGGAGCTTCCTCGGCCTGTACTTGTGCCAGAGGCTGTGCAGCAGGCATTTTCTTTTCTGGCTGCTGTAAGGGTTGAACAACCTCGTTCTGCTTGTTTGTAGGTGTGGCTGGTGGCTCCATCGACCTTTGAACAATTGCAGGTTTCTGGTTGTCAATTGAGATCTCAGTAGATGAACGCTCGTTTTTCATTGCGGAGCCAAGTGTTGTCTCATTTGTTTTGAGTGAATCTGGAACAGGTGCCTCATTGCTTATAACTGCAGCTGGAAGTTGGACCTCTTTAGTCTCTACTGCTGTTGAAAATGGTGCTTCCTTCTTCAGAGGTAAACCTGATTGTACAGCATAGTTATCTTGGGTTGAACCTGGTGTTGGGGACACCTTTCTGTTTTGTGACCCTGGTAGTATATGTTCCTTATTATTTTGAGGTGAGGCTGGTGCCCCCTTAGTGAGAGGTGAACCAGTGACCTCCTTGATGAGAGGGGAGGCAGAAGTTGGTTCCTCCTTGATAAGGGCTGAGGCAGAAACATCCTTCTTGACAGGCAAAGCTGTGGTTGGGACCTCATCTGTTACAGACACACCTGGTGGTGTAGGATATTTTTTATTTTGTGGTGAATCTGGTGTTGGAGTGTCCTGCTTTAAAGCTGTAACTCGTGTCTCCCCCATTTTGGATGAGGCTGGTAATGGAGTCTCCTTTTGGGGTGCAGTAAGAGTGGTTGTCTCTTCTTTTTGTGGTGTGGAGGCGGCCTTCTTCTGATCTACAGCGGGTATGGCAGTCTCCTTTAACTTTTGAGTTGCCGGAGGGTCCTTTTGAGGTGCAACAGGTGTAGAAACTTTGTTGAGTAAGGGTTGGGGTTTCATCATGAGGGGTTCTGGGGGTTCCATTCCCCCAAGAGCTCTCTGCATCTGGCAGTTCAGACACAGCCATTCCTTCACCTGAAAAAACATATTCAGTTACATTTAATTTAAGAGTAAACTATGATAATCAAACTGAAAATAACAGACTGTGTTCAATGGATTTTTTAAAATAAACAAGAACATAAAATACCACGTGCTTGCAATTTCATTTACCTCAGTAACATGTGGCATTGGGTTAAATCCACAGAGGTTGCAGACAGTGTTCTTGCATTCGGTACAGGTGTTGTAGTTGGGAGGGTCCTTGGAGTCAATGTTGAGGTCCACCTTGCAGAGTGGACAGGTGGACTGGCCTGCTTTGAGAGCTGGTTGGGAGGATACTACTCCTTTTGGAGGCTCTGATGAGGGTTGGTCAACTTTAGCCTGTACTGATGGGGGGACCTTGGCCTGCTGGGGTTGCTCTGCTTTTGATTCCTCTGCTCTCTCGGTAGCCGGTGGTTTGGTCTCCTTTGCAGGGGGCAACTTGTGAGAGGCCAGTGCAGACACCTTCGGGGAACCTGGCGGTGTGGTGTGGGGCTCATCCTGAACAGCTGAGGTGATCAAAGTGGATGCAGAGCTGAAGATGGAGGAGCCAAAGCCAAACATCTTACCAGACACTGACTCTTCAGCCTTTGAGGGGGTAGACTGAGATTTGGTACCACCAAAGCCAAAGAAGCCTCCTGACTCCTGCTTGGGGTGTTGCTGTGTGTCTGGGATGGCACTACTCTGCCTACGCCCAGGCTGGCTGGGCTGCTGTGGTGGTTTCTGAGGTTCTGAAGCTCTCCGGTTCCCTTGTGATGCCATCTGAGCTGGGCTTGCCGGCATTTGAGTGCCTGCTGCTTTAGTAGCTTCAGCTTTTGATATATCAGCTGCAGGGGGAACTGGTTTCCTTTGAGGGGAGCTTGGGATTGGACTGTCTGTCTTCACAGATGCAGCAGGTGTTGCAATGTCCTTTTGAGCTGCAATAGGTGTGACAGTGACTGTTTGAGGTGCAAAAACTTTGTTGGGATACAGTTTCATCATGAGGGGTTCTGGGGGTTCAATTCCTCCAAGAGCTCTCTGCATCTGGCAGTTCAGACACAGCCACTCCTTCATCTGAAAGTGCAGTGTTGTGTTAGATACATACTGTTGTTGGATACTGGGTTAAACTTGGTACATTGCTATCCTAGAGACTGATTTTTACATCAGAAGTGAATGGTTATCTGTCGGAGCCAGATGGCTTTGGAATGTGCTGGGTGGACAGGAGGAAGACACAGGATTACTATAGGGGATACGGATGGACATCTGTGAATTGGGCAAATGAGGGGTTGAGGTCAGGTCAGATCCCCTTAATGGAGAAATTATGCTTTATTACCCCTTTACTTCATCTTCCTGTCAAACCACAATTGATGTTAGGATTAGAGAGAAGGGGGAGTGCCTACATTGGAGTATACAGTGGCTTGTGAAAGTATTCACCCCCTTGGCATTTTTCCTACTTTGTTGCCTTACATCCTGGAATTAAAATGTATGTTTTGGGGGGTTTGTATCACTTGATTTACACAACATGCCTTCCACTTTGAAGATGCAAAATATTTCATCTTGTGAAACAAACAAGAAATAAGACAAAAAACTGAAAACTTGAGCGTTTACAACTATTCATCCCACCCAAAGTCAATACTTTGTAGAGCCACCTTTTGCAGCAATTACAGCAGTAAGTCTCTTGGGGTATGTCTCTATAAGTTTGGCACATCTAGCCACTGGGATTGTTGCCCATTCTTCATGGCAAAACTGCTCCAGCTCCTTCATGTTGGATGGGTTCCGCTGGTGTACAGCAATCTTCAAGTCATACAACAGATTCTCAATTGGATTGAGGTCAGGGCTTTGACTAGGCCATTCCAAGACATTTAAATGTTTCCCCTTAAACCACTGAAGTGTTGCATTAGCAGTATGCTTAGGGTCATTGTCCTGGAAGGTGAACCTCTCTCCCAGTCTCAAATCTCTGTAAGACTGAAACAGGTTTCCGTAAAGAATTTCCCTGTATTTAGCGCCATCCATCATGCCTTCAATTCGGACCAGTTTCCCAGTCCCTGCCGATGAAAAACATCCCCACTGCATGATACTGACACCACCATGCTTCACTGTGGGGATGAGGTTCTCGGGGTGATGAGAGATGTTGGGTTTGCACAAGACATAGCGTTTTCCTTGATGACCAAAAAGCTCAATTTTAGTCTCATCTGACCAGAGTACCTTCTTCCATATGTTTGGGGAGTCTCCCACATGCCTTTTGGCAAACACCAAAAGTGTTTTCTTATTTTTTTCTTTAAGCAATGGCGTTTTTCTGTCCACTCTTCCGTAAAGCCCAGCTCTGTGGAGTGTACGGCTTAAAGCAGTCCTATGGACACATACTCCAATCTCTGCTGTGTAGCTTTGCAGCTCCTTCAGGGGTATCTTTGGTCTCTTTGTTGCCTCTTTGATTAATGCCCTCCTTGCCTGGTCTGTGAGTTTTGGTGGGTGGCCCTCTCTTGGAAGGTTTGTTCTGGTGCCATATTCTGTACATTTTTTAATAATGGATGTAAAGGTGTTCTGTGGGATGTTCAAAGTTTCAGATATTATTTTATAACCCAACCCTGATCTGTATTTCTCCACAACTTTGTCCCTGACCTTTTTGGAGAGCTCCTTGGTCTTCATGGTGCCGCTTGCTTGGAGATGCCCTTTGCTTAGTGGTGTTGCAGACTCTGGGGCCTTTCAGAACAGGTGTATATAAACTGAGATCATGTGACAGATCATGTGACACTTAGATTGCAGACAGGTGGACTTTATTTAACTAAGTATATGACTTCTGGAGGTAATTGGTTGCACCAGCTCTTATTTAGGGACTTCATAGCAAAGGGGTGAATACACAAGAACTCACCACTTTTCCGTAAAAAAAAAAAAAAAGTAAAGTTTTTTTTTTTTACTTCACCAATTTGGACTATTTTGTGTATGTGCATTACATGAAATCAAAATAAAATCCATTTAAATTACAGGTTGTAATGCAACAAAACAGGACAAACTCCAAGGAGGATGAATACTTTTGCAAGGCACTGTATATACTTGTGGTGGTGGAAAGATGCTTTGTCTAATGCAGCTGTATTGATCCTCTGGGCTTTCATAGTGTCCGTAGAGTTTTTTACTGTGAGAATTAGAACCTAACACTGTATGGGGGATGGGGGTGTGGGGAATAAACCGATACCGTTACATATCGCAACATTATTTTTCAACAATAATATATTGATATTTGATTCCAAGAATCGATTTGTAAAAAGATATATATAAACATTGCCTTCGGAAAGTGTTCAGAACCCTTGACTTTTTACACATTTTGTTACGTTACAGTCTAATTCTAAAATGGATGAAATAAAATCCTCATTAATCTTCAAACAATACCCTAGAATGTCAAAGTGAAAACAGGTTTTTACAAATGTTTGCAAATATATAAAAAAACTAAAAACAGAAATAACTTATTTAGAAACAGTTGAAGTCGGAAGTTTACATACAATTTAGCCAAATACATTTATACTCAGTTTTTCACAATTCCTGACATTTAATCCTAGTAAAAACTGTCTTAGGTCAGTTAGGATCACCACTTTATTTTAAGAATGTGAAATGTTAGAATAACAGTAGAGAGTGATTTATTTCAGCTTTTATGTCTTTCATCACATTCCCAGCGGGACAGAAGTTTACATACACTCAATTAGTATTTGAAAGCATTGCATTGAAATTGTTTAACTTGGGTCAAGCATTTCGGGTAGCCTTCCACAAGCTTCCCACAATAAGTTGGGTGAATTTTGCCGCATTCCTCCTGACAGAGCTGGAAAAATGACCTGTCTCATACACAAAGTAGATGTCCTAACTGTCTTGCCAAAACTATAGTTTGTTAACAACACATTTGTGGAGTGGTTGAAAAACAAGTTTTAATGACTCTAAACTAATTGTATGTAAACTTCTCACTTCAACTGTAAGTATTCAGACCCTTTGCTATGAGACTTGAAATTGACCTCAGGTGCACCCTGTTTCCATTGATCATCCTTGAGCTGTTTCTACAACTTGATTGGAGTCCACCTGTAAAAATGTCAATTGAATGGACATGATTTGAAAAGGCACAAACTTGTCTATATAAGGTCCCACAGTTGACAGTGCATGTCAGAGCAAAAACCAAGCCATGAGGTCGAAGGAATTGCCTGTAGAGCTCAGAGACAAGGTTGTGTCGATGAATAGATCTGGGGAAGGGTACCAAAACAATTCTGCAGCCTTGAAGATCCACAAGAACACAGTGGCCTCCATCATTCTTAAATTTAAGATGTTTGGAAACACCAAGACTCTTCTTAGAGCTGACCGCCTGACCAAACTGATCAATCAGGATACAAGGGCATTGGTCAGGGAGCTGACCAAGAACCTGATGGTCACTCTGACAGAGCTCTAGAGTTCATCTGAAACCAAGATTGAACTCTTTGGCATGAATGAAAAGCGTCACGTCTGGAGGAAACCTGGCACCATCCAGATGTTTTTCAGTGGCAGGGACTGGTAGACTAGTCAGGATCGAGACAAAGATGAACGGAGCAAAGTACAGAGAGATCCATGATGAAAACCTGCTTCAGAGCACTCAGGACTCAGACTGCGGTGAAGGTTGACCTTCCAACAGGACAACGACCCTAAGCACACAGCCAAGAAAATGCAGGTGTGGCTTCGGAACAAGTCTCCGAATGTCCTTGAGTTGCCCAGCCAGAGCCCGGACTTGAACCTGATCTAACATCTCTTGAGAGACCTGAAAATAGCTATGCAGCAATGCTCCTGATCCAACCTGACAGAGCTTGAAAGGATCTGCAGAGAAGAATGGGAGAAACTCCCCAAATACAGGTGTGCCAAGCTTGTAGAGTCATAGACAAGAAGACTCAATGCTGTAATTGCTGCCAAAACCTGTTGTTGCCTTGTTATTATGAGATATTGTGCGTAGATTGATGAGGAAAAGAAACATTTTAATCAATTTTAGAATAAGGCTGTAACAAAATGTGGAAAAAGTCAAGGGGTCTGAATACTTTCCGTAGGCACTGTATATTTAAGCAATAAGGCCAGAGGGGGTGTGGTATATTGGCCATATACCACAAACCCCTGAGGTGCCTTATTGCTATTATAAATTGATTACCAATGCAATTAGACCAGTACAAATACATGTTTTGTCATGCCAGTGGTATACGGTATGATATACCACGGCTGTCAGCCAATCTTCATTCAGGGCTCGAACCACCCAGTTTATAATGCTGAATATTTCCATCTGAATATTCAGTCTGCATACGACATCATTTCTCTAAGTATCTTGCTTGAATATTATACAGTATTTAAGTTGAATTGATATGTTACAATTTGTGTAACTAAAGCACTCAATACAAGTACCTTAAATGTCCCTATTATTGTAACTTTCAACTGAATAAAACATTGGTAGGCAAAGGCAATTTGACAGAGTAGCCATAATTGTATTACGTTTATTAAATGAATTCCCAGAATAGTACATTCTTACCTCAGTAACGCTTGGCATGGGGTTAAATCCACAGAGGTTGCAGACAGTGTTCTTGCATTCAGTACAGGTGTTGTAGTTGGGAGGGTCCTTGGAGCCCATGTTGAGTTCCATCTTACATAGTGGACAGGTGGACTGGCCTGCTTTGAGAGCTAGTTGGGAAGATGCTGCTCCCTTCGGAGGCTCTGATGGGGGTTTGTCCACGTTGGCCTGTAATAATATGGGGACCTTGGCCTGTTGGGGTTGCTCTGCTTTCTTCTCCTCTGCATTCTGAACAGCAGGTGGTTTGGTCTCCTTTGCAGGGGCCATCTTGGGAGAGGCCGGTGCAGACACCATGGGGGAAGCTGGCAGAGTGGTGTGGGGCTCATCCTGAACAGCTGAGGTGATCAAAGTGGATGCAGAGCTGAAGATGGAGGAGCCAAAGCCAAACATCTTCCCAGACACTGAATCTTCAGGCCTTGAAGGGGTAGACTGAGATTTGGTACCACCAAAGCCAAAGAAGCCTCCTGACTCCTGCTTGGGGTGTTGCTGTGTGGACGGAATGGCAATACTCTGCCTACGCCCGGGGCTGGGCTGCTGTGGTGGTTTCTGAACTTCTGATGTTCTCCGGTTTTCCTGTGGTGTCTTCTGAGCCGGTCCTGGAGAGGTCCCAACTTTAGGAGACTGTTGCTGAGGCTTCACAGGTTCTGCTTTCAGTGCACTTGCTGGGGTCTGCTGAGGCTGGACTTGTGGAGTCTTCTGCTGTAGGGGCTGCTGCTGCGGTTGTGCAGCACTCCCCTGCTTAGCCCCTGATGTGTCTCCTGGTTTTAAAGGACTTGAAGGTTTCTGGTCCTGCTTTGCAGTCATTGTGGGGGAGTCTGGCTTTCTCTGGGGGGAGGCTGGCATTGGGGTGTCTTTCTTTGGGGCTATGGCTGGTGTTTGAGCCTCTTTTTTGGGTGACACTGGTGTTGGTGCACCTTTTTGGGCACCAGTTGGTGTGGGAGTCTCCTGCTTTTGAAGCGCAAAGGGTGCAGACACCTTGAGGGAAGCTGGCGGTGTGGTGTGGAGCTCATCCTGAACAGCTGAGGTGATCAAAGTGGATGCAGAACTGAAGATGGAGGAACCAAAGCCAAACATCTTCCCAGACACTGACTCTTCAGGTTTTGAGGGGACAGGCTGAGAGGCTGGAGTCACTGACTCCTTGTTGGGTGAGGCTGGTGCAGTGGCCACTTTTTGGGGACCAGATGCTGTTGGTGTGTCTCTCGTTTGAGGAGCAGCAGGAGCAGAGACTTTGTTGGGGGAAGGCTTGGGTTTCATCATGGTAGGTCCTTGAGGTTCCATTCCTCCAAGTGCTCTGTGCATCTGGCAGTTCAGACACAGCCACACATTCACCTGAAAATGTTTTCCATTGTGAGAGGAATACAGAATTTAATCAATTTCATATACAGCTATACATCTGCATGATGGAAAACAGCACAAGCAAATGTTTCTGCCGTGATATCATCAGACATTTCTCCTTACTCTCGGAGACATAAATCATCACTCAGCACTCTGTGATACATCATTGTTGCAGTTTTGAGCTTCAACATGACTTGCAGTTTAAGTATTAGGTGTATTGCATATGCAAAGCACTCTGCACTTCCACTTCTATTCCTTAGTTGGTAGTGTTGGTAGAATTATTATGAGTCAAGACCAAGTCAGGAAATTAAATAGCCATAACCACTACAATTGAGACTTTGATTTGTCTCTCTTAATTAAGTAAAGTGAAATACCAATCTTTCCATGTAGGCTAAAAACATGTCAGACAAGTTGTTTATATTTGTAAGAAGAGAGAATGAACAATTTATGAACTGACCAACGGTGCAATGTCTAAAGGTTATATCTGGAACCGAAATACATAGAAATTAATAGACATTTCAAATCTAAAAGATAACATCATTTCAGAATGACCAAGATTATCCATGTGGAGATTAATTGGCTCTCTGAACTTTTATATAAAATAAAGTTATCTTTGTCCACATAATAATACATCAGAAATGATTTGTTCACACAGTAATTAAGTGATATTAGGTCAATCTTACCTCAGTAACATTTGGCATGGGGTTGAATCCACAGAGGTTGCAGACAGTGTTCTTGCATTCGGTACAGGTGTTGTAGTTGGGAGGGTCCCTGGAGCCCATGTTGAGTTCCACCTTGCAGAGTGGACAGGTGGACTGGCCTGCTTTGTGAGATGGGCGGTAGGATGCTGTTCCCTTTGGAGGCTCTGATGGGGGTTTGTCCACTTTGACCTGTACTGATGGGGGGACCTTGGCCTGCTGGGGTTGCTCTGCTTTCTTCTCCTCTGCTTTCTGAGCAGCAGGTGGTTTGGTCTCCTTTGTAGGGAGCATCTTGGGAGAGGCCTTGGCTGCTGCAGACACCTTCGGGGAACCTGGTGGTGTGGTGTGGGGCTCATCCTGAACAGCTGAGGTGATCAAAGTGGATGCAGAGCTGAAGATGGTGGAGCCAAAGCCAAACACCTTCCCAGACACTGAATCTTCAGGCTTTGAGGAAATCTGAGATTTAGGAACACCAAAGCCACCAAAGAAGCCCCCTGACTCCTGCTTGGGGGGCTTGGCCTGTAGTGTTGGCACAGCTTTGGCAGGAGATGTCCCACCTTTTGGAGGCTCTTGCTGAGGCTTCCCAGGCACCTGCTGTGACAGGGTGGCATTGCTCCGCTCATGCCCAGGTTGCCCTGGCTGATCTGGTGGTTTCTGAGGCCCTGATGTTCTCCGGTTCTCCTGTGGTGCCTTCTGAACAGGTGCTGGGCTGGGTGGTTTCTGAAGGTCTGCTGCTTTAGCAGCATCTGCCTTGAGTGGCTCTGTTGCTGATGTAGAAGGTTTTCTCTGGGGAGAGCCTGGTGTTGGAATGTCTTTCTTTTGGGTTGCGATGGGTGTGACAGTGGCCTTCTGAGGTGCAGAACCTTTGTTTGGAGAAGCTTGGGGTTTCATCATGGGAGGTCCTGTGGGTTCCATTCTCTTCATCTGGCAGTTCAGACACAGCCACTCCTTCACCTGAAAGAAAATGACAGCGTAAAAATGGTCAAATCACATTATCCAACATGGTTAAATATGATTTAGTAACATGATTTCAATCAGAATCACTAAATATGCCTTTGTCAACCGATACTTGCAAATGTGATAATGGGTACTTGTGAACTTCAACTTCCACATAATCAGTAAACAAAGCAATATTCACAATGTTCTGTGCCTGTCATCATGAGATAGTTTTAGGTCTTTGTAGAGAAGTCCAAGCTTATTTACAATTCAAGCTACCGCTAGACATCAGTAACTAAATATTTCTAATGTGTTGTGTCAAGTCTAAGACGATTTCAATGTCAGTGTCCTCAAGGAAATTTAGGTATGAATTTAACTGTCCAAGAGGACAGTGTTCACCCATTGTGTAAAATACATTCATAATTATTCCATCTTTGCTAATTACACCTTTTTGTGTTATTAAGCAATTATTGCTTGATATTATTATACAGTAGCCATTAGCCAATAGTAAAAGGCTATACCTTTGTGCTATTATGAGACACTCACACTCCCACTTAGGAGGGAGCTGAACACCAGTCTTGAAATAAATGATGTGTCCTACAACTCGCTGCCTGCACTCACAATTCAAATGTCCTCTACTGTAAATGGGCAGGGGACCATCAGGTCTCCAAACATACATGAACTCTGTGTTTTAATCTGTTTATCTGCTCTCTGATAGCGATACAGTCCTCCTGAGGGAAGCACATAATGCTGTCTATCAGACAAAAGGCCATTAGTAAAGCTTGTGGAACAGTTTACCATACCTTTCACTGCCTCTTGTAATGATACGAGGCCTCTGTGATGGTAAGGGAGTCACTGGTCTGCATAATGCCATGATAACACTAACGGATCTCATCAGCTCTGAGATATGTGCTGTTAACCAAGTCAGAGGTGAAACTCTTCCCAACTTCCCCTTGTTGTGCTGCAAAGACTGTCATATGGACACCTACATTATCTTAATCACTATAAAAGAGGTGGGTCTATATAATCAGCCTGCTCTACTCATGAACACAGCAAGCTCTCTATTCTGTGGACTCCTAGTTTAGGCCATCATGAACACAGCAAGGTCTCCATTATGTGGACTCCTAGTTTAGGCCATCATGATGCACAGCAAGCTCTCCATTCTGTGGACTCCTAGTTTAGGCCATCATGAACACAGCAAGCTCTCCATTCTGTGGACTCCTAGTTTAGGCCATCATGAACACAGCAAGGTCTCCATTATGTGGACTCCAAGTTTAGGCCATCATGAACACAGCAAGGTCTCCATTATGTGGACTCCTAGTTTAGGCCATCATGATGCACAGCAAGCTCTCCATTCTGTGGACTCCTAGTTTAGGCCATCATGAACACAGCAAGCTCTCCATTCAGTGGACTCCTAGTTTAGGCCATCATGAACACAGCAAGCTCTCCATTCTGTGGACTCCTAGTTTAGGCCATCATGATGCACAGCAAATTATCCAGTGTAAAAAAAAATAATAATAATCAACATGTAAAATCAAATTCAAATCCAATCAAATTTATTTGTCACATACACATGGTTAGCAGATGTTAATGCAAGTGTTGCGAAATGCTTGTGCTTCTAGTTCCGACAATGCAGTAATAAAAAACGAGTAATCTAACCTAACAATTCCAAAACTACTACCTTATACACACAAGTGTAAAGGGATAAAGAATATGTACATACAGATATATGAATGAGTGATGGTACAGAAGGGCATAGGCAAGATGCAGTAGATGGTATCGAGTACAGTATATACATATACATATGAGATGAGTAATGTAGGGTATGTAAACATTATATTAAGTAGCATTGTTTAAAGTGGCTAGTGATATATTTTCCATCAATTTCCATCAATTCCCATTTTTAAAGTGGCTGGAGTTGAGTCAGTGTGTTGGCAGCAGCCACACAGCCAAACAATGTTAGTGCCTTGAGATTGAAGCTGTTTTTCAGTCTCTCGATCCCTGCTTTGATGCACCTGTACTGACCTCGCCTTCTGGATGATAGCGGGGTGAACAGGCAGTGGCTCGGGTGGTTGTTGTCCTTGATGATCTTTATGGCCTTCCTGTGACATTGGGTGGTGTAGGTGTCCTGGAGGGCAGGTAGTTTGCCCCCGGCGTTGTGCAGACCTCACTACCCTCTGGAGAGACATACGGTTGTGGGCGGAGCAGTTGCCGTACCAGGCGGTGATACAGCCCGACAGGATGCTCTCGATTGTGCATTTGTAGAAGTTTGTGAATGCTTTTGGTGACAAGCCGAATTTCTTCAGCCTCCTGAGGTTGAAGAGGCGCTGCTGCACCTTCTTCACGACGCTGTCTGTGTGGGTGGACCAATTCAGTTTGTCCGTGATGTGTACGCCGAGGAACTTAAAACTTACTACCCTCTCCACTAATGTCCCATCAATGTGGATAGGGGGGGTGCTCCCTCTGCTGTTTCCTGAAGTCCACAATCATCTCCTTTGCTTTGTTGACGTTGAGTGTGAGGTTATTTTCCTGACACCACACTCCGAGGGCCCTCACCTCCTCCCTGTAGGCCGTCTCGTCGTTGTTGGTAAATCAAGCCTACCACTGTAGTGTCATCCGCAAACTTGATGATTGAGTTGGAGGCGTGCATGGCCACGTAGTCGTGGGTGAACAGGGAGTACAGGAGCTCATAACACACCCTTGTGGGGCCCCAGTGTTGAGGATCAGCGGGGTGGAGCTGTTGTTACCTACCCTCACCACCTGGGGGCGGCCCGTCAGGAAGTCCAGTACCCAGTTGCACAGGGCGGGGTAGAGACCCAGGGTCTCAAGCTTGATGACGAGTTTGGAGGGTACTATGGTGTTAAATGCTGAGCTGTAGTCGTGAACAGCATTCGCACATAGGTATTCCTCTTGTCCAGATGGGTTAGAGCAGTGTGCAGTGTGGTTGAGATTGCATCGTCTGTGGACCTATTTGGGCGGTAAGCAAATTGGAGTGGGTCTACGGTGTCAGGTAGGGTGGAGATGACATGGTCCTTGACTAGTCTCTCAAAGCACTTCATGATGACGGAAGTGAGTGCTACGGGGCGGTAGTCGTTTAGCTCAGTTACCTTAGCTTTCTTGGGAACAGGGACAATGGTGGCTTACTTGAAGCATGTGGGAACAGCAGACTGGGATAAGGATTGATTGAATATGTCCGTAAACACACCAGCCAGCTGGTGTGAGCATGCTCTGATGATGTGGCTGGGGATGCCGTATGGGCCTGCAGCCTTGCGAGGGTTAACACGTTTAAATGTTTTCCTCACGTCGGCTGCAGTGAAGGAGGTTTTGGTTGCGGGCCGTGTCAGTGGCACTGTATTGTCCTCAAAGCGGGCAAAAAAGTTATTTAGTCTGCCTGGGAGCAAGACATCCTGGTCCGTGGCGGGGCTGGTTTTCTTTTTGTAATCCGTGATTGACTGTAGACCCTGCCACATACCTCTTGTGTCTGAGCCGTTGAATTGTGACTCTACTTTGTCTCTATACTGACGCTTTGCTTGTTTGATTGCCTTGCGGAGGGAATAGCTACACTGTTTGTATTCGGTCATGTTTCCGGTCACCTTTCCCTGGTTAAAAGCAGTGGTCCACGCTTTCAGTTTCACGCGAATGCTGCCATCAATCCACGGTTTCTGGTTTGGGAATGTTTTAATCATTGCTATGGGAACGACATCATCAATGCACTTTCTAATGAACTCGCTCACCGAATCAGCGTATTCGTCAATGTTGTTGTTGGACGCAATGCGGAACATATCCCAGTCCGCGTGATTGAAGCAGTTTTGAAGCGTGGAATCAGATTGGTCGGACCAGCATTGAACAGACCTGAGCCCAGGAGCTTCTTGTTTTAGTTTCTGTCTGTAGGCAGGGAGCAACAAAATTGATTCGTGGTCAGCTTTTCCGAAAGGAGGGCGGGGGAGGGCCTTATATGCGTCGCGGAAGTTAGAATAGCAATGATCCAAGGTTTTACCAGCCCTGGTTGCGCAATCGATATGCTGATACAATTTAGGGAGTCTTGATTTCAGATTAGCCTTGTTAAAATCCCCAGCTACAATGAATGCAGCCTCAGGATATGTGGTTTCCAGTTTGCAAAGAGTCAAATAAAGTTTGTTCAGGGCCATCAATGTGTCTGCTTGGGGGGGAATATATACGGCTGTGATTATAATCGAAGAGAATTCCCTTGGTAGATAACGCGGATGACATTTGATTGTGAGGAATTCAAAGTCAGGTGAACAGAAGGACTTGAGTTCCTGTATGTTGTTGTGATCACACCACGTCTCGTTAATCATAAGGCATACGCCCCCAACCCCTCTTCTTACCAGAAAGATGTTTGTTTCTGTCGGCGCGATGCGTGAAGAAACCAGCTGGCTGCACCGATTCCGTTAGCGTCTCTCGAGTGAGCCATGTTTCCGTGAAGCAAAGAACGTTACAGTCTCTGATGTCTCTCTAGAATGCTACCCTTGCTCGGATTTCATCAACCTTGTTGTCAAGAGACTGGACATTGGCGAGTAGTATGCTTGGGAGTGGTGCGCGATGTGCCCGTCTCTGGAGCCTGACCAGAAGACCGCTACGTTTCCCTCTTTTACGACGTCTTTGTTTTGGGACGCAGGCTGGGATCCATTCCGTTGTCCTAGGTGGAAGGCAGAACATATGATTCGCTTCGGGAAAGTCATATTCGTGGTCGTACTGATGGTGAGTTGACTTCGCTCTTATATTCAGTAGTTCTTCCCGACTGTATGTAATGAAACATAAGATTACCTGGGGTATCAATGTAAGAAATAACACGTAAAAAAATAACAAAATGCATAGTTTCCTAGGAACGCGAAGCGAGGCGGCCATCTCTGTCGGCACGGAAGTACATTCAACTCCTAAGTATTGAGTCTGTGGACCTAAATAGACACTGGAACAGTGTTAAATTAACATACTTACTGCTTAGTGTAAAGTCTTATTCAAATTTTTCCCTGAGTGCCTTGCCTTTCGAGCAAATTGTAGAGTTACCATCCATAATTATATGTGTTAGTGACAGAGACATGGTTGTTGCATTCATCTATTTTTAGGTTCTCTGGACTTCACCAAGTGAGATCAAAAGCAAATATGTTATCATTCAAAATGTAATAATCTTTAACACCATACCATATGTATTTCACAAGGCCTTATTTTGAGGGTCTAGTTTTACCCAAATACATAGGCCTGAAACTGGTGCAGATCACTTTGAACCAAAACCATCCCAATCATTATCATATTTCCCAGCATGCTCTATTACAAGTAGATTCTTTATCTAATTTTATGTTTCATGGCATGGCAGCCACAACCCTGCAACAGGAGCCACCCCAAGGCCTCCTGTGCACACCCAGAATGGAGCATTGGCAGCCACTCCCATCCCCTGCAGCAGCTCCACTCCTTTGGCAGGAGTTTCATCAGGGTGGACTGAGCTCTGCCAACACTGCTTTCCCAGTTCCCCCCCAGTCCCTTCATCCAGCGACTTGAGGGAGGTCTGTCAAATGCTCAGTCTGCTTTGCTCTCACGTGGTTGGCCAAGGACCTTGGCAAAGTCTCAGCTCACTCAACAAATAGCTGCAAATGCCTGTTAGCTCTTATGGGAATGAGCTGAATACCTCCTATGACTTTAAATCTCATAGGGCTCTTGGGCTAATGCACCTAAATGTGCCAAGTATGATTTAAAAAATGGCCACAATTGATATTTGGGAACAGGACTCATGTCCTGACATTCTGGTTCTTTCTGAAACATGGTTAAATTGTTATTTATCTGATAAATACATTGAAGTAAATGATTATAATGTATTTAGATGTGACAGATTAAAGAAAGGGGAGGAGTGGCCATATTTGTCAAATCTAATTTCATGGCTTCCCAATCTTGAAATATTTCTGTTCCACAAAATTTGAGCTCCTGGTTGTCGATGTGTCCGTAAACTAAAATACACATGTATTTGTTGCTGGGATTTACCACCCCCCCGGTGGCATTTTTTTTTTGTTTACCTTTATTTTACTAGGCAAGTCAGTTAAGAACAAATTCTTATTTTCAATGACAGCCTAGGAACAGTGGGTTAACTGCCTTTCAGTTACTAGTCCAACGCTCTAACCACTAGGCTACCCTGCCTCCATGACGGATGCTATTGTTGCTATATTCGAGTGTTAAGCATCTTTGTCGTCCTCGGAGTTGGTCATTTTAGGGGATTTGAATCTGGATAGGCTATCCCCGGCCTCAAATCAATTTCAGAGTATATGCATTGATTTGAATCTGACTCAAGTGATATCAAAACCCACACGGCCTAAATGGGAGAAATCCTGGTAACTCCTGATTGATTGATTTAATTCTAATGGAGTATTTGCATATGATCTCAGTGATCATTGTCCCATAAGAAACAGCAAAATACTAATCATCGTTTAATTAAGAAGATACATTTTTTAATGTTTTCTCCTCAAGGGTTTTAACATGACATGTTCTACTCTGATTTAGCCACTATCTCCTGTATTGCTGACACTGAGTTGGCTCTAGAACATCTATCTTCCATATTTATTCCCCTGGCAGATAAACGTGCCCCTTTTAAACAATTCAGAGTCAAAGATAGATCTAACCCTTCAGATGAGCTCATTCGATGAGAAATCAGGCCTGGAAATCTTAGCATTATGTAGTGTACTGGCAATTTTTCAGTGAATTGAGAAACAAATGTACTATCTCGAAAAATAGAAAGCTAAATCAAGCTATTTTTTAAGTTCTATAGCTGACTCTGCTGGTGATCCTTCTATATTTTGCAAAACAGTAAATTAACTGAAGAGTACAAATTCCTCTTCTTCCCTGCCTAAGCAAGTTCTTTCTGAATCTGGCATCATAACTGAGAAGAAAGGAATAAGTGATGCATTTAATCCTCATTTTATCTCGGTAGGCGTTTTATTTGAGAGAAACTGTGGTTTAATTGACCCTGGTCAGTCAATCGACTACTCTTCCCTCTGCCAGCCTCCAGCTGAATAAACGGTTAACCTGTCAACTTCTAGTGAATCTTTGTTTTCATTTCAACAATTTACATATGGAAGAAGGTACTCTGTTCAGATGAGACTAAAATTGAGCTTTTTGGCCATCAAGGAAAACGCTATGTCTGGTGCAAACCCAACATCTCTCATCACCCCGAGAACACCATCCCCACAGTGAAGCATGGTGGTGTCAGCATCATGCAGTGGGGATGTTTTTCATCGTCAGGGACTGGGAAACTGGTCCGAATTGAAGGAATGATGGATGGCGCTAAATACAGGGAAATTAATGAGTGAAACCTGTTTCAATCTTACAGAGATTTGAGACTGGGACAGACGTTCACCTTCCAGCAGGACAATGACCCTAAGCATACTGCTAAAGCAACATTCAAGTGGTTTAAGGGGTTAAGAGGAAATGTACTCTCCCTTCACAAATGTACTGTCCCTTCACAAATGTGATGACCCTTATGACCTAAATAATTATCGCCTTATTTCTAAACTCTATTGCCTAGCTAAAATATTAGAATCCTGAATTAATTCTCAGCCAATATGTTTCTTATCTTTGAAATGTATTCTAAATGTACATCAGTCTGTTTTTAGACCAGGTCATAACAGTATCTTTTATGCATCCCTAGTTATAAATTCTGTGGTTAACTGTACGTATAAAAGTCAACATTTTGCTCCCCTCTTCATTGACCTGCCAAAGGCAGCATCATGCTGTGGGGATGATCGAGGGAAAGATGGAGCAAAGTATAGAGAGATCCTTGATGAAAACCTGCTCCAGAGCACTCAGGACCTCAGACTGGGGTGAAGGTTCACCTTCCAACAGGACAAAGACCCTAAGCATATAGCCAAGACCACGCAGAAGTGGCTTCGGGACAAGTTTTGAATGTCCTTGAGTGGTCCAGCCAGAGCCTGGACTTGAACCTGATCAAACATCTCTGGAGAGCCTTGAAAATAGCTTTGCAGCAACACTCCCCATCCAACCTGACAGAGCTTGAGAGTATCTGCAGAGAAGAAAGGGAGAAACTCCCATAATACAGGTGTGCCAAGCATTTAGCGTCATACACAAGAAGACTCAAGGCTGTAATCGCTGTCAAAGCTGCTATAACAAAGTACTGAGTAAAGGGTCTTAATACTTATGTAAATGTATTATTTATTTTTATAATTTTTGCAAACATTTCTAAAAACCTGATTTTGCTTTGTCATTATAGGGTAATGTGTGTGGATTGATGAGGGAAATAAAACAATTTAAACCATTTTAAAATAAGGCTGTAACGTAACAACATTTTGAAAATATAAAGGGGTCTGAACACTTTCCAAATGCACTGTATATCATGAATTTATAAATCCAAATATTGATGTAGCAATCACAGATTGCCCTGTTAAGCAAGCCCATTACAACTCTCATAGAGATCATAATATCCTAAAAATACTTTACTTTATAACCATCATATACACCTGAGTGAGTCTGAGTGGCAGTGACCACTGTGTAGAAATCAGAATTTAGTGTGATGTAGGGCCTGTATACATTATCCTTCCTGAAACCCAGTTTCTATCTCAATGCATTGAATGCAATGCAACTTAATAAGTTGTCAGCATCAAATGTTAAGATTTAATTGCGTGTAGTAAAGTGATAGCAGTTCATTTATATTACATAGCATTACATTGCACTATATTGATGCAGTCAATTTTGAAGTAATTTGAACAGTGGACCCGTTCCAAAAAGATGGACCCGTTCCAAAATGGACATGGGACTTTCCCATCCGGACCTGATATGCATAAATATTTTTTTAAATATAGAGACCCGTTCCAAATGGACGTGAGGACAATTAGACCCGTTCCGTATAGACCTGGTCGGATCCAGACCCGGTTCAATCCAAGTGGGAGAAGCAGCAGAAAAGTCCATTTTTAAGCTACTTTATCAACCGGAGCTGATAAAGTACGTGGGAGAAGAGGTAGAGAGAGATGGCGCTCTAACATGGGTCGTGCTGTGTGCGTAGGCTACTGTGAATGAGAGCGAGTGACATGGGGTGCAGGTAGGAGGGAGAGAGGGAGAGACACTAACCAACCAATCTGACTCGTGCTTTAGTAGACTAATAGCTGCCATAGCAAGGTTATTTATCATCCAATATGATGATGTAGGACCTGTCTTGACTGCATTAAACTGGGAGAAGCTAGTTAAGCTAGCTAGCTAGGCTAATTGAGGCTGCATGAACTTTCTTGTCCTACACAGTCACAAACAACAATAAATCCATTCAGAAAATTAAATAGCAGCCTACCTGTTGGCTTTTGGTCGTTGTAGCCTATCCTTCTCCTTTAACTTTTAATTCCATCATTTTAATTCTATCTTCCATTGATTAGATATCTCCTAACTTTTTCCACATACAGAGGCTCTGTGACTTTAGCCTATTGCCGCTTTGATTACTTATGATTGGCAAACAACAAGCGACACTCTTGTGAAAAGCAAGAGCAGCAGCATAAATTATACAATTATCTCAAATGTAGCAGTTGCGTTCGGATCTGTACGGGTCTTTCCGGACAAGTCAGTTAAAATTACACATACCCGAGACAATCCTATCAGATCTGACACAAAACCGTGACATTATTTAGAATTCTGGATCCGGACCCGCTCGGGTCCTGGATCAGGTCTTGGGTATTCGGGTACAGGTGGATCCATGAAGACCTCTAGCATCTTGTAAATCCTATAGTGACACAACCAAGTGGTCTACATAAAGCATTACCAGAGCATAGAACGACTGTAGATGTGAAAATAGTTTTCAAATATTCATCAATAAATACAGCCACAGCGGAATTAAAACGATATAGCCATTTTACCTCAGTAACATTTGTCATGGGGTTGAAACCACAGAGGTTGCAGACAGTGTTCTTGCATTCGGTACAGGTGTTGTAGTTGGGAGGGTCCTTGGAGCCCATGTTGAGTTCCACCTTGCAGAGTGGACAGATGGACTGGCCTGCTTTGGGAGATGGTTGGTAGGATGCTGTTCCCTTTGGAGGCTCTGATGGGGGTTTGTCCACGTTGACCTGTACTGATGGGGGGACCTTGGCCTGTTGGGGTTGCTCTGCTTTCTTCTCCTCTGCTTTCTGAGCAGCAGGTGGTTTGGTCTCCTTTGTAGGAGGCATCTTGGGAGAAGCCTGGGCTGCTGCAGACACCTTCGGGGAACCTGGTGGTGTGGTGTGGGGCTCATCCTGAACAGCTGAGGTGATCAAAGTGGATGCAGAGCTGAAGATGGAGGAGCCAAAGCCAAACATCTTACCAGACACTGAATCTTCAGCCTTTGAGGAAGCAGGCTGAGACTTAGGACCACCAAAACCAAAGAAGCCCCCTGACTCTTGCTTGGGGGCCTGAGCCTGTAGCTGTGGCACAACGTTGGCAGGAGAGGCTCGATCCTTTGGAAGCTCTTGCTGAGGCTTCCCAGGCTCCTCCTGTGTGCATGGGGTGGCATTACTCTGCTTATGCCCAGGTTGGCCTGGCTGCTCTGGCGGTTTCTGAGGCCCTGATGTTCTCCGGTTCTCCTGTGGTGCATTCTGGGCAGGTACTGGGCTAGCCGGTGTCTGAGGGTCTGCTGCTTTAGCAGTCTCTGCCTTGGGTGGCTGTGTTGCTGATGTAATAGGGTTTTTCTGGATGGAGCCTTGTGTAGAGGTGTCTTTCTTCTGTGGTGCAGGAGATATAGAGGCTTTGTTGGGTGAAGGCTGGGGTTTCATCTTTGGGGTTCCAGGTGGGTCTGAGCCTCCGAGTGCTCTTTGCATCTGGCAGGTCAGACACAGCCACTCCTCACCCTACAATAGAAATCACAGCTTTACGCATAATATAAAGGTTTTTGGTTTTCTCACAGATGAACAAAGAAAAAACTGCAATCAATATATCTCAGTTTTTTTTTCTTAATCCTTAATCCATACTAGATACATACTATATACAAAATAATGAAGGTTATGACTTATCGTAAAAAAAAGATGTGAATATTAAAGTAACCCTGTGTCTTTATCTCCTGCTACTGCCTTTACCGTACAACACTACCTTCATATTCTGTTAATGACTGCAGTGGGCAATGCCTCATGCTGAATGAACTGCCACTAAATCAGTCTACTCTGTTTAAGCAGCCTGCTAAGTGGTAACTAGAGTTAATACACTGACTTATGAAACCACACTTGCCAGGCTCAAGCATGCTCAATTCTCCACTGTACAAAAAAATACAAAACAAATTTGACACAGAATGTCATTCATACTAATGCTACAAGGTGATCCTAGGTCAAAAATATAAATATTTGTCCTACTGTTTAATAATGATAAATTAATAACAAATTAAGCTCTACTTACGCCAGAGTCAGGAGGACTGAAGCCACAGAAGCTGCAGACGACAGTCTTACACTGTGTGCAGGTGTTATAGTTGGGTGGCTCCTTGGAGTGTAGGTTGAGTCCGGTAGTGTTACACACTGGGCACAGGGGTTTAGCTCCAGCCATAGGTCCGGCTTTAGCAGCGGCTTGCTGCTGTGGTGTAGTCCTAGGGGAACCCTGCTGCTGTGGTGTAGTCCTAGGGGAACCCTGCTGCTGTGGTGTAGTCCTAGGGGAACCCTGCTGCTGTGGTGTAGTCCTAGGGGAACCCTGCTGCTGTGGTGTAGTCCTAGGGGAACCCTGCTGCTGTGGTGTAGTCCTAGGGGAACCCTGCTGCTGTGGTGTAGTCCTAGGGGAACCCTGCTGCTGTGGTGTAGTCCTAGGGGAACCATGCTGCTGAGTGCCAATCTTAGGGGACCCTTGTGGCTGAGCTCCAACCTTAGGTGACCCTTGTGGCTGAGCTCCAACCTTAGGGGACCCTTGCTGTTGGGGTCCACCCTTAGCAGGTCCTTGCTGTTGTGGTCCCTTAGGATTTTGTGGCAGAACTCCAACTTTAGGTGACCCTTGCTGTTGGGGTCCATCTTTAGCAGGTCCTTGCTGTTGTGGTCCACCCTTAGGGGACACTTGTGGCTGAGCGCCAACCTTAGGTGACCCTTGTTGTTGCGGTCCACCTTTATCAGGTGCTTGCTGTTGTGGTCCACCCCTAGCAGCGGTTTGCTGTTGGGGGGCTTGTTGTTGTGGTCCACCTTTTGTAGGTCCTTGCTGTTGAGGGGCTTGCTGTTGTGGACCACCCTTAGGAGGTCCTTGCTGTTGTGGACCACCCTTAGGAGGTCCTTGCTGTTGTGGTTCACCCTTAGCGGGGGCTTTCTGCCCGCTAGTTTTGGCTGGTTGACCAGCCTGACCGTTCCCCTGCAGCTGGGGTCCTCCCTGTTGCTGCTGTGGGGCATTCCCAGGGCCAGGAACTGACCCAGGATGCTGAGGGCCTGCTTTCTGTTTGTCAACCTCCCCATTGTCCCCAAAAAGACCTCCTCTGACAGCAGAGGAGACAGAGCTGAGGGGGTTGGCCCCACTTAGAAAGTTAGAGAACATGGCAGGGTCCTCCTCTTTGTCCTCCTCTTCCTCGCTGGAGTCTACAGAGCTGTCAAAGCAGGAGCTGTCCTCTCTCTTCTCTCCTACAGGGGCCTGAGGAGGAACTGGGCCTGGGGCTGAGGGGAGGGCATCTACCGCCCCACCACTGCTGTCGCTGCTACTACTGCTGCCTGGGCTCTCTTCTGGTTCAGCTTCTACACCAGACTTCCTACAGAGACAAGAGAGAGGGTGACACAGAGAGAGGGGGGAGGGGAGTGGCGTGTGAGAGAGAGAAACACACAGATTCACACCTATAGAACATACACACACACAAAGACATTTATGGGACAAAAAAGCAGCTCCATTGGGAACTTCAACATGGCCATGAATGAACTGAAAGACAATGCAAAGAGGGCTTTCTAGCCCATTAAAATATCTCTAAAATTAGGCATACCAATTAGGATATGGCTCAAAATATTCAAATCAATAATAGAACCAATTGCACTGTATGGGAGCGAAATGTGGGGTCTGCTTACAAAACAAGAATTTGACAAATGGGACAAACACCCAATTGAAATCCTACATTCTGTAATTCTGTAAGAGCATTCTCAGAGTAGAGAAAAACTCCAAACAACACATGCAGAGCAGAATTAAGCCAATTCCCTCTTCTGATTCATATTTTAAAAATAGCCACTAAATGTTGTAATAATTTGTATACAAGTGACCCACCACTCCTACCATTACAAAGCCCTCAACTGCCAAGAGGTGACCACGGAGAAAAGTTCCCTCAGGGAGATGGTCCTGAGTCTCAATTCACTAACCATTACCAAGCCAACCAAATTATCACAGGGCACAAATAAAATATATCACCTATTGGAAAGAAACCACAAAAAATATATATTTTGCTCTAAACAAACAGTGCAAGGTGGCAGACTATCTGACCACTGTGAATGATAGAACATTTAGGAAAAACACTAACTATGTACAGACTCACTGATCACAGCCTGGCCATGGAGATCAGTCATCACAGGCAAACCTGGCTGTCCAGAGAGGCCAGGCTGTGCTCATGCTGCCCCCAGGAAGTGATAGAGACAGATCTGCAAACCAAAATGCTGTGTTTTAGCAGCCAGATGTGTGGCCTCGTGCCACAACCTGTGGGACAGCCAGTGAGAAGTATAGTGTGATTACTTATATTTGCCTATTCTTTATTATTATTTGTTGTAATTCCTGTTAATACGACAATCACTATCATTATTAATGCTTAATTACAAACAGTCTAGCATATTCCTGTCTTTCACCATCGCTATATGTACACATTTACAATGTAAGTGTTGACTTTCCATGTCAATAAAGTATACTGAATTGAATTGAGAGAGAAGGGGTAAGGGAGAGAGAAAGTGTGGAAGGGAGGTAGGGTGAGGGAAAGAGAGAGCATTAACAATATTCTGATTAAACATGCTGCCCCAGGCAGGCTGAGGATGGTAAACAAATAGCAACATCTCAGGATATATTGGAAAGTAATGAGGACACAGGTCACATAATGCCATTAATGTCTCTGAGTTCTGTTTGTTATTACTGCTCTGCACCCTGATACACCTCTCTCTTCTCACATCCTGCATCGAAAATACACATATTCATACATTACTGCATGGCTATGGCAACAGATTGTCCATGCAACATGTTAACCTTTTCGAGAGAGAGAGAGATTTTTTGTCATGTGGCAACAACATGCTGAATAGTGAATACCCTACATCTTACATTTGGATATTAAAATTGGCAATATACTAACTAAAATACAATAAACAAATGTAGGCAATGAAAGGTGTAAAAAAAAGCATAATGTAATATGACCCTTGTCAAGAATCTCGACAGTGTACCTATGCTTTTCTTTGCAAAATTTTATCACAGCATGTGGTGTCTTATGAACTGATATTTTAAATAATTACATCATGGATATGAATATACATTCTGTGGCACACGGGTGTAAATTAAAACCAAGTAACTGTCGACCGATATCTCAGCTGAAAACGTTGATCATGTGCAAATTAAATTGTCGCGTGCTTTCAGCTGAGGCTTTAATGATTGCGTCTCGGTTTGATTTACTCAGCATGGGCTGTTGTTGGGCTTTCGGCACCATGGACAGCAGCATAGAGCCATCACGGTTTCATACATAATCAAGCCAGAGAGATCCCTTTCAACCAGAAATACAATACAGACCACGGTCCTACACAGTCATGGGAGGCGGAGACTGCATAGCAAATTAAAGTACTGAGGTTATAACCACATTCATATTTACACAGGAATATATCACGTTCCCCATAGGCTTGTTGCCACTTTAAAACGTGTGACCTCTGTAGCCCCATTAAATGGCGAATGAATGCTTTCACCCAACAGCCAGTATTACTGTAGAGGAAATTAAATCCAAAGTCTGGTTTAAAGCGGAAACCCGAGTAAACACACACATACACACACAATCTGGTGCTCTCTAGAGAAACCGCAGGCACATACGGACAGGAGACAACAAATGATGAATGAGAACTAAACTCTGATATGGAAATACATATTTATATAATTTCCTAGATATCAGATTAAAACATTATAGTAATGACATGGCAGTCGCCAATGCGAGTTTAAATAGATACACGGGTGGTCTAACCTATTATCTCCTCCGCGCCTGGTCGTGATTTTGCATCAGTCGGTAAGTCAAACAGACAGGCTGTATTAGCTGCAACTCTACTTGAGTATACACGATGCAATCCGCATAGTGGAGTAGGCTACCAGTAGGCTACCAGACCTTAAATATGACAGCTCTGAAACCACGATCCTCCCGGCAGTGAGATGGAGGAACCCCCTGGCTCAGCCGTTTTTCGCTCGGTGCGCCCTTGCTTGTTCCGCAGCGAGCCAAAGGACGCCAGGCTACGGAAGCTTCCGCAACGAGCCATCTGTAAACAATGTCTCGTTGCGGGACGAAGCAATGTGCACCCTTGACATTAGCCTACACCTGCATTCGCCCCCATCTCGTAGTCTAGCTATTGTAAAAAATATATATATAAAAAAAAAACGGAACCGCCATCATCCCTGTGGACACCATAAAGAAACCCCCTGCCAGAGGCATTCCCGGGGATAATTCAGTCCGGCATTCCTCACCCTTCGCGGGCACTTTATCAAACAGATGTATGTACATCACACGGTTCTCTGAAAAACAAGACGCAAATGCTACCTGTTGTTGAGCTGGCTCTGTCGTACCAGATGTCTCGTCCCATCTTGGCTCAGCCCTCCGTCAGTCGGCTACTCTTGTCAGTTTCTGCGGTCTGCCTGGCTGCGGAGGGATGGCGGGCACAGAGCAACGCAAGTCTACAGCATCCACTGATTCCGCCTCTCTGCATACGCATGCGCTACCCTCTGACAGCCAGTTAATCACAATACATCATGCAGGAACATTTCAATTAAAGGCACACGGCGACTTATCCCCGGCAGCCACACATTAAACGATAAATGACATGCGCCATATGTTTGCATTTCTCATCAATAATGTTCATGTTTTAAATGTTTGTAAATTGTCAACTATTTTGTCTGTAATGTCTTTTTGAGACCCCAGTATGACTAGGTGTCACCTTTGGCGTCGGCTAATGGGGATCCTAATGAAGAAAAGAAAAGAACAATTAAATGCATCATATTATTAGCTCGCTCATTGGTTGGCCTTTTGGTCAGGCAGATAATTATATTATATCATGCTTGGGCTCTTATATCAGACATTTGAAACCTAGACCGAGTAGGTTGTGTTTATGATTCTGAATTTATGTTTGTGCCCAGTGGGTTATTTCCAATAGGTGCAGGATTGATTGAATACATGTGCAAAGAATAATCATTGACTACTGCATCCATGTGCTCAAGACCAAAGAAGAAAAAATGACAAATCATATATTTGACAAAAAATATACTTTGGATTAGTGTCTCTTCCCACTTCACTTGTAGCAAAACCATGTTTGGCTTAAACTTCAAATGAATCTAAGTTCCATGCAGGAGTCTGTTCTCCAACTGATTTCAATAGGCTTTGTCTCAGGAAGCCCGTGCTAGTGAAATATACTGTCCCCATATATGGTGGCATAAGGTAACTGAGTACGTTATCCCCACTTCTCCCTTACTTTATGCGCCATGTTGTTGGCACAAAACGACACAATACATGAATGTTTGCCTGACAAATGACAACAGGTAGGCCTACTTGTCAGTTAAAGAAAACGTGACAAACCGTATAATAAGAATGACATATTCTTATAGAAAGTAAACTCACCCATCGCGGTAGTGACAATGGATAGGCTCGTTCCTAAACTATTAACCACGCTGCCCTGGCCAGTAGGCAACCCGTAGAGAACACTGAAGTCATAGGTAAGACAAGCGTCCAGCCTGCCAGGAAAAATATCGACAACAACTTTACTGTCATGAGTTACAGAATGCCTGGATTGTGTTGTCACATCGAAACCTGATTGGACACGAGTCCCTGAAAGAGTATTCTCAAATGGCGTTTGGAAAATCACGACATGTAGGCCTAATTGACTGGACTTCAGCCGCAACAAATGCTGCAGAACATGCAACAACATGTTTTCAGTGTGGGGCGTTAAGTACGCATTTTAACAGTCTAGTCTGTCTTTAGCAACTTGGGGGGGGGGGGTATTTTTTTTCTTTCTACTTATACAGGAGTAATAAAGTCCTAGTTCACACAAGAGTAATATTTGTATTTTATTATTAATATTGTTTTTGAAATAATATAAATGTATCAGGGGGTGCTGCAACACCCTCAGCACCCCTAATATGGCTTGCTTACACAGTGAGCATAATATGGCCATCTCTGGGCCCATCATCACATTCACACAGGCATCAAGTACTAGTGAAGTAGAACACCCACAGGCCCACAATTCAGCTCATCTAGAATCTACAGTACCTCTATTTCTGTGACCAATTTTTAGGTATCTATTGCATTTTTAAAATAGACAATCCCTCCTGGGTCTTAGCTGAGAGACACCGCTCTTCAGCGTCAGCAAATGTGGTTAGTCCAGAGAAATACATACTGTAATAGGAGGAGAAGAAACATTATAGTGTTCAGTAGTAAGAAGAGACAACAACCACAGGGCCCCAGCACTACATACACTAGAGCTCCTCCAGTCTAGACTCTCCCTCCTCTCCTCTACAGACCTAGGCATGCTGGCACACTGGCACCTGTCCCAGATTAGTTTTTCTTTCAGAGTGCAGATGTAATGAGAGGAGACTTGCTGGGCTATCCTCTCTGGCCCAGTGTCACTATGATGGGCTGTGGATGACAGACGGCCTTCTCCACTATCTCTCTCTCTGCTCAGGTGGGGTTACTCAGAGGAAATACTCAAGTAATGCTGAGTCTAGGACATCAGTCTTTTTGCTTGTTTATTACACTCATCAAGCAGCTTCTGAAATCAAAAGGGCTTCACAAGTAGAAATGTACCTTATGGAACTGATGGGACTGTGAAGAGACACACATACAGACACATGCATACACACCCACATGATAACATATGCACTATACACACACGTACACATGGATTTTGTGTTGTAGTAGAAGTGGTAGTAGAAGTATTGGCCTGAGGGCAAGCACTTAATGTGTTGTGAAATTAAATGTTTTTTACAATTTTATATAACTGCCTTAATTTAGTTGGACCCCAGGAAGAGTAATGGGGATCCATAATACATACAAATACCTCAAATGGTGAGTATAGTGAAACATTTTCCATGGTAGTGATGGGAAGACCAACACAAAATACTAGCTATTCTGAAGCTAGGAGCAATATCTGGCACCTGACTATCTCAGCTGTACTGAAGCTTAGAGCAGTATATGGCACTCCGACCAGCGAGCTGTGAAGAAAGAGCTGTGGCACCAAGGGGCAAACCAGCTCCCAGCCTTTATAGACCACTCATCTGCTATGAGGATGATAATAAAGCACCACTGACTCTATCAGCAGGGGACAGGATTTAGCAAGGATTTCAAACACACACTCTCACTCACACACACACACACACACACACACAAACACAGTCCATCATTGTGAGTGGAGTGTATGTGTGTGTGTGTGTGTGTGTGTGTGTGTGTGTGTGTGTGTGTGTGTGTGTGTGTGTGTGTGTGTGTGTGTGTGTGTGTGTGTGTGTGTGCGTGTGTGGGAGGGACGGAGAGCAAGTGGTGAGTGGGCATGAAGAAATGTGTCATGTGAGATCAGCAGGAAGATGGACTCTCTCTCTCTCTTTCTATGGAAAGGACCAGATATGTCTTACACACACACACACACACACACACACACACACACACACACACACACACACACACACACACACACACACACACACACACACACACACACACACACACACACACACACACACACACACACACACACACACAATCATCTGGGGATGAAGCTTTGCCCTGCTCACTCGGGCTGAAATTACTTCCGTTCTTCAGCATTATTAAATAACACCCTCTTAAAGGCCTGGGGTCAAAATGTCACCCTCATCTGTTACTGTACACAACTAATAGACATTAGTCACTGTACTGTCAGTTTGACTGTTGTTCTGCTATCTTACACAAAGCTGGTTGCAATGGGGAATTATAGCAGTAGTCTTCATGTTTGGAATATGAATAATATCTCATCTGTGAAATTTGCATTTATGATATAGGTCAGAGTAAAATTGGTCTATTACCAGACACATTTTCTGACAAAATCACATAATTATGAGCAGTAGGCCTTGTCATTCCATATAGATGTAGGATCTTAATTCGAACCAGGTCGCTACAACAGGAAAATAAATCTGCAGCAACAGGAAATGTGCATTTTTATATAGATTATAATTAATGGACATTTTTATTGGGGTTGATACATTTTTCATAAGGGAAAATCAAGTTAGAAATTTCAAAGTGGAAATTACAAACTTCAGAATTCTTTTTAATATATCAAATACACAAAACGTTTAACGTTTCCTGCATTCTACAGTTTTTAGCTACAGTACATATCACATAACTGTGACACAGAGAGGAGAGAGTTTCCTTTGAGGCCCAGTCATTACATCAACCTGGCTGCCATTTTAGAGTCATCCCAGTATGTTATGGACATGGGGGCACGTCTCTGACAAACAGCCTCTGTGATCCACAACCCAGCCTACACTAGCAATGTTTCACTGCTCACTCAAGCATGAAGCACAAAGACGTTTCTCTCTCTCTCTCTCTCTCTCTCTCTCTCTCTCTCTCTCTCTCTCTCTCTCTCTCTCACTCTCTCTCTCTCACTCCCTGCCTGTATCTCTCTTCCCCTCCTTTTCACTCTCCCATTTGAATGAAAGTCTGTCTGAGGATTAAGCTGGCTATCATCATCGACTCAACAGCACATCAACAGAAAGTCAGACTGCAACTTCAAACCAGCAACTCATTATTTGACAGCAGTGCAGCTATGTGAGCTTGTGAGATAAAGTTGTTTAAAACATACACTTTATTCTTGGTGATTCAGTTCTGAATGATCCATTCCCTATCAATAGTTGAATAGTCACCTGCCGTGTACAGGTTCTGTGTCATGTAACATATTTGTTGTTGTTGCTAACCACAATTGTGTCGACGACCATAACACTTAGGTTATCGTATCTTACCTCTGATGTTTGCCTTTCAGAAAGGCAAAGCAGTTTTTGCCCGGCATGTCTTTCCCTGGAACAGAGCGGTGTGGTGCTGTAACCTGCATGGAGCTGATGCCTGCTACTAGTCCTGCTCCTGGTTGGTCTCTCTGAGTCTCTGTGTCTCTGAGTCTCTGACAGAGCAGAGCGGAGCAGGGTCACTATGTAATCAATACAGTAACCTGATCACATACACTTTGCCAGCGTCATTAAATTTACATCTGCCCTGAGGAGGGGAAAATATGGACCCGGAACGGTACTCTGTAGATGAGTAACAAGACCATGACACTGAGACCAGGTGGGACACTGAACTGTTTCACTGATGCCATAAAGATGGAATGAATTTGTCAGGAATATGAATAAAATTAATTCCTAGAAATTCTAGGAATGCATTTTAAAACAGAGTCTCACTATTTTGGACAGTATTGGACACCTCAACTCTGGTCTAGTAAAGGTGAATTATGCATGCCTCTATTGTGGTATAATATTTAATTTGTTTAATTCTTGACTAATACCATGTTTATAGCGAGCAAATTATTTTTAATCTAAAAGGTTATAGTATAGATTTTTTTGCTTGTTCTTGTTTAACAGTACCACCATACTAACAAAATGTGATGGATGTAGCCATCTTACACTCTTAGAAGTAAAGGAGCCTGGAAGAACCTTTTGGGGTTGTAAAAATTGCCACACAGGGGGTTACCTTTCCAGGTCAAAAAGGTTCCTTGAGGAACACCTCTTATTGGCTTGTTGGAGGCGTGGCTTTCAGATAGTTATTTTTAGCACCTGTTAGAATAATGTCAATAATCATGTTAAATTTGTAGAGTTGCCCCCCCTGGCACCTACTATCATACCCAGTTCAAAGGCCCTTAAATATTTTGTCTTTCCAATTCACCCTCAGAATGGCACAAAAACACAATCCATGTCTCAGTTGTCTCAAGGCTTAAACATCCTTCTTTAACCTGTCTCCTCCACTTCATCTACATTGATTGAAGTGGATTTAACAAGTGACATCAATAAGAGATCTGTCACAACTTCTACCGAAGTCGGTTCCTGTCCTTGTTCGGGCGGTGTTCGGCGGTCGACGTCACCGGACTTCTTGCCATCATCAATCTATTTTTCATGTTCCATTTGTTTTGTCTGGTTGTGGCACTCACCTGGTTTCAATTCCCTAATTAGATGTTGTATATGTTCCCTCTGTTTCCCCCATGTCCTTGTCGGGAATTGTTTATTGTAAGTATGTGTGCTTTATGTGACTGGTGCGATACGGGTTTTTGTGCCCATGTGTTTTGTTATTTATGTATGCTGGTAGTTATGTACATTAAACGGCTCCGGCTATTTACCAAGTTCGGCTCTCCTGCGTTTGACTTCCATACCACCAGTTACGCACCTCTTGACAAAATCATAGATTTCACCTGGCACAGCCAGAAGAGGACTGGCCACCCCTCAGAGCCTGGTTCCTCTCTAGGTTTCTTCATAGGTTCCTGCCTTTCTAGGGAGTGTTTCCTAGCCACTGTGCTTCTACATCTGCATTGCTTGCTGTTTGGGGTTTTAGGCTGGGTTTCTGTATAGCACTTTGTGTCATCGGCTGATGTAAAAAGGGCTTTATAAATACATTTTATTGATTGATTGATATGTCATGGAAAGAGCAGGTGTTCCTAATGTTTTGTATCCTCAGTGTATATATAAAACACAGGTAAATCAGTTGTTTTGACCTCACAGGGCCTTTAAAGGTTCCTCCAAGATCCCCTCAAACAACCAAAATGTGCAACTTTTGCAGCATTTACTAGCAAGCTCAAGGGTTCCTTGAGTTTCCCTTAACTCTAAGAGTGAAGGCTTTGGTTAAAAGTACCAAGCTTTGCTATAGTGCCAGTGGAATGTATTTTCCCCCTGTCCCTCTACTACTCTTTTAGGAAGTGAAAAGTGTCAGTCTCATGCCCCTGCTAAGGTTTTCCTGAACAGCGACCAATTATTATTGCCATATTAAAAATACTCTTAAAGGGCCAGCATCCTACTAACCATTTTCACTGTCCCCTCCTCCCTCCCTCCTCCCTCTCTCAATCATATCTCCCTCCATCCCTCTCATCCCAATCTCTTCCGCTCCCCCTCTTCTCCTACTTTCCTGGGAGAATCCAGGTGATAATGTGGAGCAAGCCCCCTAATCTCCTCTCGACCACATGAACGAATCAGGAGCTGGCAGGAAATCATTAGTGATCTCTAGCAGGAGAGGAAAGGAGAGAAGAGGGATAGAGAGAATGCACGGAGCATAAGAGGCCTGAGGATGATTGTACAGTGTAATGCTGCTTCTGCTCCAGCTGCTTAGAAGGAGTAAGTATTACTACCCCTAATACTACTTACTGCCACTGGCACCACGCAATATAGTTGTGTTCTCAGCTGTACATGTCATTCTGTAAGACCCTAGGCTATAGTTACAGTACATATACTAACATGAATACTACTGGTTTTAGTCTGTTTGGAGTGTAAGGGAGTGAACGTTATTGATAATAAGGGTTACATGGATAAAATCAGACCTCTCTGAAGTTAAAATGTATGGCTCTCCTGTCAGCAAAATATATTTGACCTAAACTCTTCTTGAATACTTGAAAAAAGAATAACTATACCAAAAATAACAATTAAAACAAAGAGCAGAGAACATGTCTACCATTTACCTTCACTTAGTGGACAGACCAGAGCCTTAGATATGCAGTTTTAGAAACAGCTCTTTGTCCTGTAAACATTTACATGGCAACGCAGGATTTGTGATAGCACACAGGACTGCAGGCCAGAAGGTTGTGGGTTTGCAGACCACATTGGATAAGAGTAGGGGTTAAAATATTTACTTCATAGTAAAAAAGCATTGCATGAATCTATCATTTTATTTGCAGGTCCAAGAAAACAGCCTTTTTATAAAGATTTCAGGCAATTCTATAACATTTTACATATTAGCAGAATATTTTTAATACCACATAAATTACCGAAATTACAGGCAAAGAATGGACAGAGAGACAGGCCTATATGTTTGCTTATCTTATCATATTTCTCCAATGCCAAATCAGTGTGTCTTGTTTGCAACGAAACTGTCCCTGTTTACAGATAATTACATCTGAGAGCCATTAGGAATCTGAGAATGGTACTTTCAAAAGTTAGACAGAGTAGGCCTACCGATGTTTCCGATGTTTCCCTTAGTGCTGTCTGGGTTTAAACATCATCTATTGTATAGAAAGTTAACAGCTTAATCAATTGATAATAACATAATTAGATTACACTTCCCATGCAATGTCACTTTTTGTCTCATCGGCTATAGAAGTTTAGATCCGCTGCTGAATGTCAAAGAAACGAAGCAATGACATCCCCATATGCATCAGAGTCATGTCTTTCCCACATATTTTACAGCTTGTTTCTAGTATAATGCATCTTGGACCAAAGCTCTGTTATAGATACATTTTTATAATCGGATGCCTTTTATTTTTTTCTAAATCTTAAGCTAACAAGTGGTGGGTCTGTGCTTTTTGCAGTGTTCCTTAATAAAAGGTAGGCCTATGTCATACCCTCTCATACCCCCTCAATTCGATTCTTGACTCAACAGCCCTTCACTGACAGGGAGGTAAGCTATTAAAAGAGTGCATGGTGGGTGGAGGAATTTACAGACAAATCTGTCAAACAGGCAGTGGTGACCCATCATTCAGGGCAGGTGGGGCTCTGTTTTGAGCCACACATTTTTTGCTAAAAAATAAATAAATAAAAATGGCATATTACATTGGCATCAATATGTGTCACATATCAGTTTGAAAACAATGTAAAACAAATTAAAATAATAATTGACTTAATTGACTTAATAAAGCCAAGTACACAGTTTCTTTTTTGCTTTCTTGAGTAAGGTAGCTCCAAAATGAAGGTGTTTCAGCCTAGCTCAGTAATTTCTGTGGCCAATGGAAAATATGAAGCATAGGTGTTGGTAATGTTCTCTAGTTGCGCCATGATTAGCTCAGTGTTCTGTCACTGGTGGGGACAGTATGTCACCGCCAAGTCTAAGGGAGACCTCGAAAATTCAAGCCCCTTGGGTGCTGCCATAGAGTGACATTAGAAGTGCCCATCCAAGAAGGCTCCAGGTCATTGACCACAGATAAAATGACGTCAATTCACGTTATATCCACAGTAGCTTTGATTGGACTGATCATGTCAACGCCATACTTCAAATTTTAGCTAGCAGTCATCCTCATGAATCAAGTTGACAATCTACTGGCAAATCCTTTTTAATCCTTGTCATATGAAGAGAAATAATGAAGAGAAATTGTAGATAAAATGTACCAGTGCTCATCGGCCATTGGACATAAACATTAGACAACAAGTCGGAAATAGCAAATTCACCAATAAGTGGTTTGGGAGGATTCAGTGACAGTGGCTAACTGCAAGCATTGCAAAGCCATATCTAGCCTGCTATTCAGTGGAGTGGCTGTGTGGTCCCAAATCTGGGTTTAGGTGTCTTGTTTCCAAGTTTTAGATGATAAACATTCAACATTGGCCATAATGTCAATGAAGCATGATTTGTGCCGACACTCAAAACAACTGTTAACTCGGAACTGTGAAAACTTGACTTCGGTGAGTTCAAGACAACTGGGAATTCCGGAAAAAAAAGCTCTGATTGGGAAATATGTTTTGAACGGTCATCGAACTCGGAATTGTAAATCAGGAACACTGGTCTCTTTCTAGCGCTAGGACATGAACATCAATGATTCAAACTTGCTTTTTTCAGAGTTCCCAGTTGTCTTGAAGGCACCATAAATCCAGAGAATCCCGGATTTGGATAACAAAACTTGCCCATGAAGGATCCTCATGCCACCTTCCTATTCAAGTGAGCACAGCACAACAATGTGTGTCCAAAAATGTATTGTATGTTGCTGCATAAATGATGTAATATGCCAGGGAGATATGTTACTGTAGCTAAGAAAGTAATACTAAGTGTATGTTGTGTAGTAAGATGTTAGTAGCCCATGTTTCTCACCCTAATCATTTTGTTACTTACCCCTCTTAATTTCGCCTACTGTTCTGAAATGTAATCATCAAATTTTGTAACTTGAATTGCTTTAATTGTCTGCTTATAAGCCCCCTTTATTTAGCCTACGGTTTTGACTTTGTGTACAGGGAGAACACTGTAAGAACGGCCCATGTTCTGAATTCTGTCGCTGTACATTTCATAAGTGCTAAACAAATAGTTATATTGACTATGTCCGTCCTAGCTCGCTCAATAATGTCTTACTCGAAATTATGGATTGCCTCTTAGACGCTTGTCGTCCCCTTATTCCATAGTTAGTACATCTCAATTGACATTAGAAGACATATTTGTTTAAGCAAGTCAGCCACATCAGCTATGTTTAAAAAAAAGGCATAAATGAGGCTGAATGAATTTTTTCCCTGCCAGACAAGGCTCCTCTGATAGCCAGGTGTAGAAATGGTAAGATGTTGGGACTGCTGTTGGGACAGCTTTAAGTAGGCCCTAACAGTTTGTGGGCACCATTTGTCACCGTTATAGTTATATTAATGTATTGTTTAGTGTTGTGTAGTGGCTTTGCATCCCACCATTGTTTTTGCCCCACCAAGTTTACATGCTAAAATCGTCACTTTTCAAGAAATATTCTCCAACACAAAGCACTGTTGTTGTTAGTAAAGACTAATTGAAATGAAGACAGTTGTAATTAATTATGCCTCCTCAAATTTGCCTACTTTCAGCACTATGAGCTGTCCATTTCCGATTTAAACTGCTTGCTTCAAGTTTCAGTACCACAACGTAAGTTACTCGAACCTGGCTTATTGTGAGGTCAGTAACTCTGATAATTACATCATAGTCAAGAAACATATTGTGTTTAATCAAATCAATTATAGTAGTAGCAAGCTATCAAAGTTTACCCCCGGTCCGCCTTCTCATCTTCGTGCTCTATTTCTCAAACTGAACAGAACATTCTTGAACTCTTCTTGAATTGCCACCGTAGGCCTACACAGCACAGCCATTGGTTAGGCAGCACACAAAAACATTTTTAAAATTTTTTTATCAGCAAGAGCAGAGCAGACCAGGGCTCAGAGTTGGACTATCCATTGCAGTGTGTAATACAGCCTAGTTGTATGGAAATTTACTGTAACTTTGCTCTGTGCTTCTCTGAGCATGCACTTTGTAGCCTGGAGCCTATAGGCTATGCATTGTTGGATTGACACCACACTAAATAGCCTATAGGCACATTTGATATTGTGCACCCAGCGGAGAATCGGAGATGAGGGGCAGCATCTGGCACACACCGATATATAGCTTAATAAGTAACTAATTCTAAAACACTGTGAAATATTTAAAATGTCATAATTTGCAAATTACATGACGATCCCCTGGACTAGATTTAAAAAAAGTACTGAACACTCCCCTCCACTGAAATTGAAAAGTGTTACCCTCCCCCATTTTCCTCCAGGTAAGCATTCTGTAAATTTCGATCCATCCCTAATGTTTGACAGAACAGACTCATTAGTGGTGCATTGGCTGTTGTAGCTGTATACTGAGGAACGTGACAGGAGTCAGCCGTAGCTCAGTGGTCAGGTCTAGACTCTAGACAACAGGCTGTATATAATTGAAGAGGTGTAAAAGAAGCTGCCCAAGGTTTTAGGCTAGCTACCTCAGGACTGACTGCTGAAGCTCTGCAGGTAGATGTTTTGGAATTGTTTTTACATGTACATGAATGATCGATTGATTAATCCTATGCCACACAAAGATAAATATTATTTTTCTAAACTAGTTTTTCTTTTGCAAGCATTACTGAAATGGTGTTTCCAGTTTTATATTTTACTAGGCAAGTCAGTTAAGAACAAATTCTTATTTTCAATGACAGCAGGTTAACTGCCTGTTCAGGGGCAGAACAACAGATTTATACCATGTCAGCTTGGGGATATGAACTTGCAATCTTTCAGTTACTAGTCCAACACTCTAACCACTAGGCTACCCTGCGGCCCCGTTTAAATGGCTTGGGTAGTCTCCTCACACGGTTCCTAACCCCGGTAGTCATTATGAATGCAGGTTGAGGGATAATAAAAATTCCAACTGTTGGATAGCCTAACTCTGGCTGGATTCCAATAGGAATTACCAGTGATGGGAAATCGTGTCTCTCTGAAGGCTTCTGAGCTTTTACCAAATTGTGCAGAAAAAAATGTTGATTACTTCATTATCAGTTCACAATGCACATTGTTGACATCTTATGGTAAGCAATAAATGCCCGTGTGTGATTATCAGATCCCTACTCTACCTGCTATGCTACTGTTCTGGTGAAACTACATGTACATAATCTGAACTGAATTTGTAAGTACAGTGTCCAGTAGAGGTCGGTAAGGTCAGTATTTGAAAGCAGCTTTGAATTGAAGAAAGCACCGGAACCACGCAAAATCAGTGTGATCTCACATTTTGCAACATATGCTTTGAAAAAGCGCTTGATCAAACAAAGTTCTGGGCGTCATTGATGACGTACTTCTGATAAAGTAATGCACGCATCGGCACAATGCTTCGAAGTTAGCTGCTTAGTGATTTCGACTCATGCCCCGGAGCTCCGGTATCAAATGTAACATCACTAAGATTTACACATCACTTTGCAAGCAAGCATAATGTGAGTTGAGTTGTTGGTAGTGTTACAAAAATGTTGATTAATTACTTAGGTTTTCCAGAAATCTCAGTTGGAAGATTCCTGGATATCCTCCAACCTGGACTTTTAAAAACGTAATGTTACTGGCATTTTGAAACTCTTCTTGCAGGCCTGATGTTGCCTTTAACCCATGATTTTCAAGCCACTGTATTAGGGTAAAGCCAGGCCTCAAAATAAAGCCTTATGTATCGTCATAAACTACATTTTATAAGGTTTTTCCTAAATCCTTTATATGTAAAATGATAAAATTCTATCATTCATTTCAATAAAAATAAAAACAATTCAAACAATAAGCAATCAATTAAAATTAGACAAACCAATGGTAATCTAATCAAACAAAATCAAAAACAACATCAATCAATCAAAAACGAAAGAATCGGGAGAATCAGTCAATCAGTCCGTCAGTCCGTTAGTCCGTCCACAATGTGTCAGTGTGTTTGTCTTGGGGTGGGAAGGGGTGGGTTCTGGTCTGGCAGTTGCTGGATGGAGGTGGCAGTTGTGGTTGGTCGGTGCTGTGTCCAGGGTTGTTGCTGGTGTTGGAGCTGGGACGAGGGCTGTAAACTGTGGGGGAAAAAAATGGAAACGGGAACCAGGAACCGAGAACTGGGGCTGGTGCAGGTGTTGGATCGGGATCTTTGGTCCTTCTTCCATGCCTCTTCTGGTGTTTTTGATGAATGGTTTGTGGTTCTGGTCTAGTTATGTGAGAGGGATAGGTCTAGAGGGAGGAAGGGGTGTGGGGGTGTGGAGGGTATGTCCATCGGCCTGGCCTGGTGCTGGAGGATGAGCAAAGCAGCAGCAAGGCTGGATGCTGGAGGCGAATGGGAACAAACAGAGCCTAGACACATCTGGCCACAGAACACTCACAAACTTTTGGTAGGTGTGTTCAGTGTGAGTGCATTCGTGGAGACAGTTCTCTGTACGTACCAGGGGGGGGTGATTGTTTAAATACAGTGCCTTCAGAAAGTATTCACACCCCTTGACGTTTTCCACATTATGTTGTGTTACAAAGTGGGGTTAAAATTGATTTAATTTTAATTGTAATTGTAACAGTCTCTGCAATGTCAAAGTGGAAGAAACCAGTTTAAAAAATGATGAAAAATACATCACTAATATAAGTTGATTAAATAAGTATTCAAGCCTTTGAATTAGAAACACTTTTGTCAGCTATTACAGCTGTGAGCCTTTTTGAGTAAGTCTCTAAGAGCTTGGATTGTGGATTGTGCAATATTTATTTTTAAAATTCCTTAAGCTTTAAGTTGGTTGTTGGTCATTGATAGACAGACATTTCAAGACGTGCAATAGATTTTTAAGCAGAATTAAGACAAAACTTTAACTATAACTATGCCACTCAGGAACCTTCAATGTCATCTTGGTAACCAACTCTAATGTAGATTTGGCATTGTGTTTAGGTGTAATCGTCCTGCTGAAAGGTGAATTTGTCTCCCATTGTTTTCCTCCATGATTTTGTCAGTGAATAGCAACATTCCATTTAGTTTTATCCTGGAAAAACTCCCCAATCCTTGCCAATGACAAGTACACCCATAACATGATGCAGACACCATCATGCTTGAAAATACCCGGTGATGTGTTTTGTTAGATTTGCCCCAAACATAAGACTTTGTATTCAGGACAAAATGTTTAGTGCCTTGTTGCAAACATGATGCAATATTTGTTTAATTCTGTACAGGCTCCGGCCTTTCACTCTGTCATTTAGGTTAGTATTTTGGAGTAACTACAATGTTGTTGATCCATCCTCAGTTGTCTCTTATCACAGCCATTACACTCTAACAGTTTTAAAATCACGATTGGCCTAATGGTGAAATCCCTGAACGGTTTCCTTCCTAGGAGTTAGGAAGGACACCTTTATCTTTGTAGTAACTGGATGTTTTGATACACCATCCAAAGCCTACAGTAATCAATAAAGTCACCATGTTCAAAGGGATATTCAGTGTCAATATCAATCTACCAATCAATGCCCTTCTTTGTGAGGAATTGAACATCATCCCTCGTTTTTGTGGTTAAATCTGTGCTTAAAATTCACGACTCGACTGAGGGACCTTACACCTAATTGCATGTGTGGTGTACAGAAATTGGATAGTCTTTCAAAATCATGTTATTAACCACTATCCATGCAACGTACTATATGATTTGTTAAGACCATTTTTAGGCTTGCCATATCAAAGTGGTTGAATGCTTTTTGACTCAAGACATTTCATCTTCTCATTTTTTATTTATTTGTAAATATCTCTAAAAACAAAATTGCACTTTGACATTACGTCTAAACCAGTGACACTAAATCTCAATTTAATCCAATTTATATTCAGGCTGTCACACAATAAAACTTGGAAAAAGGCAAGGGGTGTGAATACATTCTGAAGGCACTGTATGTGTTGAGCCATATACGTACAGCAGACAATGCCAAAGAACAGTATCACTTTCTGGTGTGGCTTTCATCTGGCAGTTATACTCTAATATCACCTTCACTTGCTCCTACCCGCTGAGTAGGTGTGTGTGTGTGTGTGTGTGTGTGTGTGTGTGTGTGTGTGTGTGTGTGTGTGTGTGTGTGTGTGTGTGTGTGTGTGTGTGTGTGTGTGTGTGTGTGTGTGTGACAGTGGCAGTGGCAGTTTTAGCATGTAAATCTTGATGGGGCAAACAAACAAAAAATGTTTTGGGATGCATGCCAGCTAAGACACTACACTACACAACACTAAACAATACATTAATTGCACTATAACAGTGACAAACCATAACCACAAACTGTTAGGGCTTACATAAAGCTGTCCCAACAGCAGAGTCCCATCAGCAAGCCCAACACCTTACCACTGCTACACCTGGCTATCAGCGAAGCCTTGTCTGGCAGCGAAACAGTTCATTCAGCCTCATTTACTGCCTTTAAAAAATAAAGCTGATAGCTGATATGGCTGACTTGCTTAAACAGATGTGGTTTCTAATGACAATTGAGATGTACAAACTATGGCATAAGGGGATGATAAGGGGATAAGAGGCCATCCGTAATTTTGATTTGATGCAGTCAATATAACTATTTGTTCAGCACTTTTGAAATGTACAGCGACAGAATTCAGAACACGGGCCGTTATTACAGTGTTCTCCCTGTACACAAAGTCAGAGCCGTAGGACAAACAAAGGGGGCAAATAAGCAGCCAATGAAAGCTCTTACAATATTTCATGATCACATTTCTCTAAAACAGGTTATAGGCTACTTGTCATGTGCACCACCAAGTCAGAGCAGTAGGCGAAATTAGGAGGTGAAAAAAGGCCAAATTATTAGGGTGAGGCACATGAGCTACTAACACCTTACTACACAACATACAACTAGTATTACTTTCTTAGCTACAGTATACATATCTCCCTGGCATATTACATCATTTATGCAGCAGCATACAAGACATTTTGGAGTGTTCACTTGAACAGGAAGGTGGCACGGCGGTCGTTCATGGGCAGATTGTGTCATCAAACTTTGTCATCAAAGTCTGGCATTCTCTGGATTTATGGTGCTTTCAAGACAACTGAGAACTCTGAAAAAAAACAAAGTTGAATCATGATGACGTCAGGGATCTTCAGGTAGTAGCTCTAGAAAGAGGCCAGTGTTCCCGACTAACAATTCCGAGTTGGGTGACCGTTCACAACGTATATACCCAGTCGTAACTCATTTTTTCCCAAATTTCCAGTTGTCTTGAAATCATTGAAATCAGATTTCACAGTTCCGCGTTAACAGTTGTTTTGAGTGCGGCAGAAATCATGCTGGATTATAATTTTAAGCTTGGAAAGAGACCCTTAAACCCAGACTTGGGACCACACAGCCACTCCACTGAATAGCAGGCTAGTGATTGCTTTGCAATGCTTGCAGTTAGCAACGGATTCCTCTTGAACCACTCATTGCTCGATTTCCAACTTATTGTGTACTGTTTATGTCCAATGGCCGATCAGCACAGATACGTTTTATCTATCATTTCTCTCCATTATTTATCTTCATATGACTAGGATTAAAAATAATTTGCCAGTAGATTGTCGACTTGATTCATGATGATGACTGCTAGCTAATATTTTGAAAGTCCAGTCAAAGCTACTGTAGATATGTGATTTGATGTCATTTTATCTGTGGTCAATGACATTGAACCTTCTTGGATGGGCACTTATAGTGGAACTCTATGGCAGCACCCAAGGGGCTTGAATTTAGATTTGGCGGGGTCGTAGTGTCCCCATGAGTGACAGAACACTGAGCCAATCACGGAGCAACTGGAGAACATTACCAGCCCCTACGCTCCTTATTATCTGTTGGCTGCCCCCACCACCACAGAAAGCAGTGAGCTAGGCTGAAACACCTGCATTTTGGGGCTGCCTTACTCAAGAAAGCAAAAAAGAGACATCACACTCTCATTCTCATTTCTGTTTCCCAGGGTCCCTTAAAACCCACCACAATGTACAGTTCTGAATTTTTGCCGTGTTAAAAGAACTAACGGCTTTGTTGCTGGGGAAGTACCCTAATTAGCCCCATTTGTACAACATTTATTATCATCATTGTATTTCCCAGCATGCTCTAATGCAGGTTGATTATTTAACGGAATTGTGTTTGTATGTACATTGATTGATTGATTTATTGATTGATTGATTAATCTTATGCTGCATAAATATCAATAACATATAATTCAATCAGTTAGTTTGATGTTTTACACCCGTTACTGAAACGGTTGTTCCAGTAATGTTACAAATGAATAAAACATTTAAAGTTGAAAGGTTTGAGTAAATAAGCATTGACCCCTTTTGTTATGACTATTCAAAATAAGTTCAGGAGTTCAAAATGTGCTTAATGAGTCACATACTAAGTTGCACAGACACAGTCTATGTGCAATAACAGTGTTTAACATGATTTTTGAATGACTACCTCATCTCTGTACCACACACATACAATTATCTGTAATGTCCCTCAGTCGAGCACTGAATTTCAAACACAGATTCAACCGCAAAGACCAGAGAGGTTTTCCAATGCCTTACAAAGAAGGGCACCTATCTGTTGATGGGAAAAATAAAAAAGCAGATATTGAATATCCCTTTGAGCATGGTGAAGTTATTAATTACACATTGGATGGTATATGAATACATCCAGTCGCTACAAAGATACAGGCGTCCTTCCTAACTCAGTTGCCGGAGAGGTAGGAAACCGCTTAGAGATTTCACCATTAGGCCAATAGGGATTTCAAAAACAGTTAGAGTTTAATGGCTGTGATAGGAGAAAACTGAGGATGGATCAACAACATTATAGTTACTCCAAAATACTAACCTAAATGAGAGAGTGAAAATAATTCAGCTTGTACAGCATGCACATATTCCAAAAAATGCATCCTGTTTGCAACAAGGCACTAAAGTAATGCTGCAAAAAATGTGGAAACTCAATTAACTTCCTGTCCTTAATACAAAGTGTTATGTTTGTAGCAAATACAATACAACACATTACTGAGTACCACCATATTTTCAAGCATAGTGGTGGCTGCATCATGTTATGGGTATGCTTGTAATCATTAAGGAATAGGGAGTTTTTCAGGTAAAAAAGAAATGGAATAGAGCTAAGCACCGGCAAAATCCTAGAAGAAAAACCTGGTTTAGTCTGCTTTCCAACAGACACTGGGGAATTAATCAGTGGTAGTCAGTGCCGTTTAAGACAAGGGAGAATTTATTTGTGTTTTTATGAACATGGCCTTATTTCTATTACAGTATATTGGATAACTGTCATTCATATTCCATTCACCCAGTTCAATGTAACAGCGATAGGCTTAGGATACTACATGATATTCAAATGGTCCCTATACCCGTCATGAAGTTGCTACAACCTAGCCTATGAATGTTTACAACATAGGGGCAGGTCGGGATAAATATTTGAGGTGACAGATGGTGACACATGGACAGACAGTTGTCGTGTCTTTGGCTATGCTGGATTAAGTGATATGACATGCTATTCTATAAAATCATTTCTCCTTATTTAATCTCATCTGAAAGTTGTAAATTCTTGGTTATCTTCACGAACCCTGGCTAACAAATTGAATCAGCAATACAAAATCTGGTTTAATTATTTATTTACTAAATACCTAACTAATCTAACATAATTACATATACACAGAATGAATCAAACATTGATGGACCTGGTGAACGGAGCCGATATAGCGGCTGGTTACACAAAGAAAAGGGGGGATGTGAGTGAAAGAGCGGGAAGACTTAGGAACAAAGCGAGAAGCTATGCTATCGTAAATACAGTATCTTGTGCATTCTAAATTACCGCCCAATTGAAAAAGGAGAATGCAATAAATATTTACTCTGAGCTGCGCTTCGGTAGATTGGTCATCGATGGAAGGCCGGTTTGTCCTTTGAAGAATGTCTCTGGTGGTAAACTGGATACGTTGTAGTATCGTTGTGTGTGTTAGACTGAATACGTTGTCCATCCTTTCCTAGCCCACGTCTAAATCAAATCAAATCCAATTGATTTATATAGCCCTTCGTACATCAGCTGATATCTCAAAGTGCTGTACAGAAACCCAGCCTAAAACCCCAAACAGCAAGCAATGCAGGTGTAGAAGCACGACTGCTGATACAGCGACCGCTGCTAACTCAACGGCTAGGAGATATCACTTCTGGAGTGAATAAGAGTTCAAAGTTCATACCAAGTTGCCATACTTTTAAGCTCATGCTATATTCTGACTGGTATAGTCAAAATTCATCCTTTCGGGGTGTTGACCGTCATCTTCATGTTGAAATTTGATGCTGATTTTGCTAGGTTATCTGGGCCCAGTAGGACCATCGCCCTAATGTCCTCGGAACAGAAAGTTACATTTTCGTAAAGGGGCTTATATAGGATTGGGAGAGAGGGCCGTGTTTCATAGTTTACACCCAATGTCTGTTCACATGGGCGGAGTCACTGAGTTGAGCATAGTTCACTCATGAAAACCAATTATCTCATTTAGGAGCTAAAAATTACATTTAATCTTTTCACAAATAGTTTCATATTTAAACATTTAAATTGCACAGAACTAGAATGTGTAGATTTTCCAAGATACAGTTTATGTTGTCCTATCATCAGTAATCATGTCTCAGATATCAACTGAACTGACATAATATTCATTAAGTCACAACGCATATTTTCAACTGGTTGGATTACCGAAATATGGTTCCGTTTCCCAACTTTTGATGTCACCAGACTCTCTCTCAATGTTAACAAAGTGATTTTCAATAGTTACATCTGTAGAGTAGAGAGAGGAAAAAGGGGAAAGGTATTTAATGGGGGTCATAAACCTCCCCCAGGCCAACGTCATGACAGTCCCCCCATGTTGAGTTCAATCGTGCAATTAACCTGCACATTGCAAACCAACATAAAAATGACCGTGGGTTTTCCTGGTTGTGGACCATTATTGTGGTCCCCCTCTGGTGGTCGACCCAGGTAGGGTTTCTGCAAATGAAGAAGTCTTCCCCAAGGCTGGGCAGCAGATGTCCAGTTGGTGATTGCTGTTGCAGTCCCCCATCTGGTGGTTGACCCGGGTAGGGTTTCTGCAAATTAAGACGTCTGCCCCAAGGCTGGGCAGCAGATGTCCAGTTGGTGATCGCCATTCCGGACCCGTCGTCTGGTCGTCCAGACTGGAAGATCTGGGCAGTAACTTAGGCAGATGTTAACAACTCACACACACTCGTGAAATATATCATTACATTTCCTTCCAAATGAGCGGCGTTGTGGCACTAACTGATGGTTGTATGGGGAAGTTGTTTATGGCTCTATCACTTTCTATGTGCCAGAGAAAATGAAACAAAATTAACTGAAAGCATAAACAAAACAAAATATAGTTATGCCACCTTAATCATCTAATTGGACTGTATTCTATCTACGTCCATGGTCTTGGCAAAATGACCCTATCCTGGCATTGTCTAATGTCATATCTAGGGCTTTCCTAATTTGCGGGGTGCTGCTTAGGGTACTATCCTAAGTTGAAAACTACATGATAAGTCTACAGCTGTAAGGCACTAGTTTTTGGCAGTCTACCTATGGACTTCTGAGAAGAAAACTGGTGAGTGCTGTACCTGTAGAGTCAAAGGCCTCAATAAATGGCCTCATGAATGTTCAACTTTACTAAGGCTGGTATTGTGCTCGGACCATTAAGTGATCCTAGCATAAATCCTAATTGGATGTTCCGTTGTGCAGGTGTGTTTATGCTTACACAAGCGCACATGTCAAGGGAAGAAAACCAAGTATCCTGGCAACTTGTTCAGAATGAGTCTGACGTGGTCAGGTAATTTTCAGGTCAATGCCTGGAGGTCGGTCAGAATTGGTGTCGAGGGAGCCTGTAGTGGTTTACTACCAGTCACTGTCTTCCACTATTGTAGTGGCGGTAGGTATTAAGAAGTCTACTTCATAGCTATGTTATCCATGGATGAGCTAACCTCACGACGGAAGTAATCTCTAAGCACGGAACCAGTCGTACACGGTGTGATCATGGTTCATGACTTCTAATAACTTTTCTACTGAATGGAGGGATCAATTTATTAGTGGCATGTGTGTCAACCACTGGAAGAGTGCAATGGAGATTCCCTTCCCCGTGTTTCACTCTGAGTGACTCCTATGTCGCTATTATCAATAGCAATTTAACTTGTGAAGTTACTAATCCTCTTACTGAGTGTTGCTGGACTGACTGTGATATTGGTACTGGTACTCAAGGGGACCAGATGTCCTGCCGATTTATTCTGAAATGTTATTCTACAGTAATACATGATTAGAGCATTTTACTAGTTGTCTTGTAGTGGCTACCACACATGGCAAGGAATGATTATTGTTGCCATTTGTTTTGGAGGTGGACAAGTCCACTGGACTTCCTTTACGACCAGTGTGGTACACCTCAGTACTATCTTAGATGTGTTCTAAGATGATCACCGTCTAGCGGCCTGTCTGATCCTCACTGTTCTCATAGGGGAGTTTACAACTAGATTTTATCTATGCTCTGGCGGCCTCATACGGTGTTGTCCGCAGTCTCGACCCGTCCACCGGCCTCGATGAGGCTCATCATGGGTCTGGGCTACTATCCCCCCCCCCCCAACCAGGTTGGCTGATGGAATGTGTCGAGATATCGTAATATCTCCTTGGATCGCTTTCTGCACCATAAGGTTTCTAAATGGTTTTTTCCCAAGGGGTGCTTTTGACAGATACTCCTCGTGAATGACTGCATTGCAGCTAGTGTTAGGAGAAGGCACTGTGGCCTGTGACCATACCTGGTTGGTTTTCCAATCCATCAATGGGAGTAACCGATCCATCAAGTCTGCTCCAAGTAGCAGGGGTACTGTTTCGAGGCTGGTAACATACACAGGCTAACGAGCGATACGTCCTGGAAGTGTAGTTTCAGCATGACTCTCCATGTGAGAGGCAAGGTAGTCTGGGTGAACCCTCGAAGTGTAGTGTTGCATCGTTCCACTTTTAACCAATGTTTAGTTGGCTTCAAAGCCCTTTTGAGATCATCGAACAATGTTTGAGAGATGAGTGATATTGTTGCACCCAAATCAATTAGCGTATGACAAGTTAAGCAGTCCTCCAGGACCGTTTCCAGGTATGGCCGTTTAGATTCGTGGTTAGTGGACATATTCCCCACAAAGTGGAGTGGTCGTACGCAACGACATGATGTATCATTTCTGTTCAAGGTGGAAGCAGATCGACTTTTCAGATTTTGACCGAGCTTGGCTTTAACGAAGCATTTGTTATTTTCCTTTGCAACCTTTGTATCAGAGTCTAAAGACAAAGCCTGTGGGCTTGTTTCTTGATCAAGCGGGCCCTGGATAGGGTCTCGAATGAGAGCGGGAGAAATTTTAATTTTAACGTCCTTGCTATGGGTGTTAATTCCTGCAGACCTGGTGTCTGGTAATTCCCCGTCTAGTCCTTGTGACATATCTTTTATCCTTTTCTCAAAAGTTTCTCGCTTTAGTTCTTCACGTAGTGGAACTTCTGGAGAACATTGGTCTACGTTTTGATCATCCTTCAACCCTTTGTTACCCTTGTGCTCTGACACTTTTTGTGGGTTGGGTGCAGGAACGTAGTGAACAGGTCGATTGTACTGGTAGTCGTTTTGATGGCGACGTACTTTACGGTTATTTAGACCGCGGTGGGTATTGGAACCGTGGTTTCGTGGTAGAAACCATTGTTGTGCGTCCTCTCTCGACACTCCATTACCTGATTATGCACCCTCTAACTGGACTAGTTCTCCGGGTCAAACTTCAAAACCGAGTGGTAAGGGGTCTTGGTGTTACGAACTTTTGATGCCTCAAAAGCTGTGCTTACAAGTTGTAAGATAGGCAAGCCAACGTGGGCTGCAGGGCCCAAGAGGGTAATGAAGGTGGGATACATGTTCGACAGAAACACATTCAATACCACCTTGCACACTCTTGCCTGCATCTAGCTGATATGGGGTGTAATCATTACTACAACAGTTGCACACCAGAGTTTCTATTTGACACATTCAGCTATATTTATCCCTGTTTTGTTCTGTTTTCTTCCATTTATTAAGAAAAGTCTTTCAACGGAATGAGCGGAATGAATACAACCCTGATACATACAACCCCGATCACACGTAAACACAGTTCCCTTTCATAGCAGCAGTATTCCTTCTCGCATCTATGCACTCTCTTCCTCTCACCTTTTCCCTTCACTTGTGGACTTCAATGCACACATCAGCTGTATGTGACCAGGCAAAAACACTTTCCAGACCAAACCATATCATAAACGCTACACACAGCAAACATTGTTATCACCATATTAGCTAATGTAACATACAGTGCATTCGGAAAGTATTCAGACCCCTTGACATTTTCCACATTTTGTTATGTTACAGTGTTATTGTCATGGTTGGCAGTGCATGTCAGAGCAAAAACCAAGCCATGAAGTCAAAATAATTGTCTGTAGATCTCAGAGACAGGATTGTGTCAAGGCACAGATCTGGGGAAGGTTACCAAAAAATGTATGAAGCATTGAAGGTCCCCAATAACACAGTGGCCTCCATCATTCTTAAATGGAAGAAGTTTGGAACCACCAATACTCCTCCTATAGATGGCCGCTCGGCCAAACTGAGCAATAGGGGGAGAAGGCCCTTGGTCAGAAAGGTGACCAAGAACCAGAGTGACAGAGCTCCCAAGTTCCTCTTTACAGATGTGAGAACCTTCCAGATCAAATCAAATCAAATTTTATTTGTCACATACACATGGTTAGCAGATGTTAATGCGAGTGTAGCGAAATGCTTGTGCTTTTAGTTCTGACGATGCAGTAATAACCAACAAGTAATCTAGCTAACCATTCCAAAACTCCTACCTTATAGACACAAGTGTAAGGGGATAAAGAATATGTACATAAAGATATATGAATGAGTGATGGTACAAAGTGGCATAGGCAAGATACAGTAGATGATATTGAGTGCAGTATATACATATGAGATGAGTATGTAAACAAAGTGGCATAGTTAAAGTGGCTAGTGATACATGTATTACATAAAGATGCAGTAGATGATATAGAGTACAGTATATACGTATACATATGAGATGAATAATGTAGGGTATGTAAACATTATATTAGGTAGCATTGTTTAAAGTGGCTAGTGATATATTTTACATCATTTCCCATCAATTCCCATTATTAAAGTGGCTGGAGTTGAGTCAGTGTGTTGGCAGCAGCCACTCAATGTTAGTGGTGGCTGTTTAACAGTCTGATGGCCTTGAGATAGAAGCTGTTTTTCAGTCTCTCGGTCCCAGCTTTGATGCACCTGTACTGACCTCGCCTTCTGGATGATAGCGGGGTGAACAGGCAGTGGCTCGGGTGGTTGTTGTCCTTGATGATCTTTATGGCCTTCCTGTGACATCGGGTGGTGTAGGTGTCCTGGAGGGCAGGTAGTTTGCCCCCGGTGATGCGTTGAGCAGACCTCACTACCCTCTGGAGAGCCTTACGGTTGTGGGCAGAGCAGTTGCTGTACCAGG